>NW_026047662.1:0-55664 GCF_023864345.2 Schistocerca serialis cubense | reverse complement strand
TGTCCTCATTTCTGAACAAGTACTGTCTCGTTCGTCAGCTAAATGCGATACACGTGTTTGTGACGCTTGAAATTTATCTTGTTCTCGCCGTGATGACTGGTTAGTGCAAACATTCTGTTTATGTATACATTTTCTGTAAAATACCTATCATTTTGAACAAGGACCTCAGTATGTCAGATTTCAATTACGTTCCCGTAGCGCTGAAAATATGCAGTAACGACCATTAGTCACCATATACACATTCCTATGTTTCGTGCTGTCCTTCCGCCCCCCTTTTTGGTCAAACTATTTCCCCACGCCCTGTATAACGTTGCTGGATGGCAAACCTCGCTCAAGTAGCACTGTTTCAATTATTCGCTTTATACGTTCGTTACACGTACGTCACTGAATGACACCAAGCCAGCTTGTCCGCCTATATTCCGCCATGTCGCTGGAAAGCCAGCGCGCGATGCACAAAATCACGAAACCAGCACCAGATTCGCATAGTGACACTGTACTGGTTGTAAGCACATTCGGACATTAATCGCAATTGCAGATCGTAGTAATGTAGAAGCTGAGTTTATCTTTCCGTTAGTTCTCCATCTCCCGCAGACCACAGAGCTCTGTCGCTGCATCAGCGGTCGATTGTTGCTGCTGGCGCCACGGAATGATGGCAGTTAACATTCAGAGTTTCTCCGGAGTAACTGGGATTCTGTTAAAGCAATGAAAACAGAAAGAAGTAACGAATGAGGCAACTCGGAATCAAACACTACGTTCTGGTAGTTTAATGCGCTGGACCATTTTGAATGATAACTTTCGTCATGCGATTGAGTTACCAGCAATTACAGAAACCCAGGTTTAAGTTGGGCCCTCCACAGACAAAGTCACTATAGTTATCGTACTTGCCAAGTTTCATTTTAAACACAACGGAGTTACACTATTTCTTATGAACTACACATAACTGACCCTCTAATTCATGACGAAGTGGACTATTACTACTACTACTACACTAGTATTTTTTTTTAGGTAAAGAACAGCGCAATGCTATCACGAGATGGCAGTCTTGCGTTCTATCACGCAGTCGTCCTGGAAACAATTCCTCCAGCCAGAGCATTTCTTTTTCCGACACAGGAATGATTTTACAATTACCTTGCATGTAATTCATACTTACTGTATAAACTGAATATTTAGTAAAAGGGCGAACCGAGTTAAGTACTGCATAGTGTGAATGAATGCCTGCGATTTTGATCTTCTACGCAAAAGGCAGACGTCATTTCGCGTCTGCTGCCAGTTGTAAGATGCATTCCAGTACGTGTCCCACTCACTGACCAGTTACGCCGATTTTAATCTGTCCACCCGGTGCCATATCGCCGCCCACGGATTTCTGGATAGTCCTCCTACGTAACAGAACTTGCCCGGCCTTTGCCTCCCGCTGCTGTCGATATAGTTCAGATTTTCCGTTTCAAGATCCGCCAGACAGTCGATCGCTCGTAACACGCGGTCCGCGACCGCTTTCTCTGAAGACTGCCGCCGGTTTTTAATTTGGCTCTTTCTCCATTCAGATAATGTATCTTCCATCGTCGCACCTAACTGCTTATGCCTCTTGTTACTCCATGCCACGATTGGTGCCTTTTTACTGAAGAACTAAATAAAAAATAATGCCGCGTTATATTTAAAGTAGTTGAAAAGTGCACCTCGCAGGAAACACAGTGGTTTCAGACATTGAAATCAATTTCTTCCTCTCAGGAAAAAAAAATGATGTTTCAGGTAATGTTGGAATGTGACGAAAAAAAGAATGTACTTATTTCCATTATTTTCAAAAGAAATAAAAAATATAAGCTTATTTCATGTTTTAATATACTACTACTTATTTGAAAGCGCTGAGCAACGCTTCGCTCGAGAACAGAAACAGTCTGAAAGCTATTCTACGGCAAAGCTATTCTACGGCTCCTGACTGCGTTATACGACATTCTCTGGTGTTGTGTGGAGGCGGATTTGGAACCGCAGCCGCCCGTTTCTCTGATGTGGCGGTCTTGTCGCTCACAGTTGTCTCAATTTACCTTCTTTCATACAAATAGGCTACAGCCCTCCCTCGTTGCCGACCTACAAAAGATTTTTATGTACGAATGTTCTGATTTTATTTCTTGGAAGTGCGTGATTCGCACCCCAACCAGCGGTATCGAAAGACGTTCTGATGGCGACCCGTGTTGCAGAAGAAGGTAACTGCGGAAGGAGTTACAGAGGACGCAGTGTAGTCGCTGGCCGACAGGTGGCAGCATGCGACTTGCCGTATTAAGCTTTGATATAAGGAATAAGACGGTGAAACGGAATAAACAGCGCGAAAAGATGTCTACGGGCACCATTCTGTCACTCAACGATTAAGGACCTTGTATATAGTAATGGACACGGAAATTCTGTATCTTTTTGCAGAAAATTATAAGTGTCGAACGGAGGAGAAATGCTAAGCGTTAAAATAAGATATTTGATTCTCTGTGTTTCCGCTTCGAAAGAGTAACAGTATGTTAATAATCGCTTTCATTCTGTCAAACAAAATATAAACGTTATTTAAACAGTTCTACAAACAGCTAACGAATGTGCTTTTTAGAAACCGATCTGCCGCTACCGCTTCTGGTTCTCGTCAGGTAAACACTATCATATCGACTCCCGAAACATGGTCACCGATGCCGGATTTCGTATTGTATTTTGAAGGAAAAAAACACTACCACAGCATTCCATCATTTTACGGTTTTAAGCACTTTCATTTTATCGAAGAATTGAGACTGCGGTCAGCACCTGGTCATGTGTGATAATGTGTGACGCTACTAATATCTTGGCCATTGACAACAAAATTAGAATTTATCTGCGGGCACATCGAGGGCACGGCAGCTGAGAAAATGCGTAGTGTTGCAGGTACATGCCGAATGTACCCAGAATTCACCGACGCGTTACTGGGAAAGCATTGATCGCGCCAAGTGCAAGACCGAATAAAAACAAGAAATCATTTTGTGTCCATATCCGCAGGCGTCAGGCCTCTTCGAGGCTTTAATTAGAAAGAATCAGTTTCTTGATGTGCCACATAGAGATGGTGAAATAATGAAGTTCTGTTTCGCGAAACTGCCGAGCAACTACCAGCTAGCGCTTGTAGGAAAGTACGGAGCGAATATCGAAACATTGAAAAGCCTTCTCAGCGAGTTGGAGTTAATTTTCGAAAAGAAGCAGCGCATGCTGGAAGGAAAGGGCAAAATAACTATTACAATGGCGACTTTCGTGGAGCACCGCGCAATAACAACATCCATCAGCGTGGTGGAACATGAGGGAGGCAGGACTATAAGAGACAAAATTGGGGCGGCAGAGTAACTTGCAGAGACAAAACGATACCCGCCAGTACGACACGAGCTGGAGGCGCAGAGATTCACATGAAGAGCGGGACGAGTGAATCGAAATACGTGGTCCTAACCCGAGTTCCAATCACCGAAACAGAAATGGAGGGCGAGCTTGTAGCCAGGACCGTGCGGTTTGGACTCGGGTGGAAAATCCGCACAAATACTCGGACAGAGCCGTTTACATATGTTGAAATGTGAGGAGCGCAAGAACGTAGTTTTTGTACAGAAAAAAAGTGTTGCCTGTGTGTGAAACAAAAGGGAAACATTTGTAAAATAGACATCTTTCTGATGTGTACGTATTAGACATTAAGTGTGGTACTTTGATTTTATTTATATTCTTTAACATGTACATGTGTAACTTGTAGGGGCTACGAGGCGACATGTGGAGCTTCCGCATTCTTTGTTAACTCCGAAAACGAAGGGTCGGTCTAACTCACTTTCCTGTACTTTCCATGTCATGCGGGAGCCACCACTCTTCCGAGTCATAACACAGAGTGCACCTTCCCGTGTGTTTTTGTCTTTACAACCGTACCAATTACTGAGTCTTTGTTGAGGAAGAGCTACTGGGTGCATACCGACAGTGTTCCGGGCACGCCTCACAGCGCTGCACCACTTGTTTGTTTGCGCGGTATTCGTCACTGCTGTCGTGGGCACACAACTGCGGTGCTGCACCTACTTTCAGTGAGGCTTTTCTCTTCGTTGGCGTGTTGGGCACGCCACAGCGCGTTCCACCTTTCTGGAGTGTGGCGAGTTTCTCGTACGGTGGTACGTCACGTCTCTGAGCGTCAGCGGTCGTCGGGATTTACCGTGTGAGCGGTGTAATGCCGAACGTATGGAATTCCTCAACAAGTCCGGTAACTGGTGTCTCGGTGTGAGACCTAGCACACACGAGAAGTCTAAAAGTATGATATTCACAAGAAATTGTGTACAGAGGTTAGAGTCCTTGCATTGTAACTTGCCAAGTCTGCCGTGTTTTTTTTTTTTTTTTGTGTGGTGTAAATTTTCCACCGTAAGTTTGTGTACATCCAGTTCCATGTCAGATGAGTAGCGACCGACTCAGCGATCGGCCACGGCAGAGACAGCAACATCCAGCGAGTTGTCTCAGCGGGGCAGGACGGGGGAGTACGTATGGTAAACGGGTGTAGCCGATAAGTTGCATACAGTATTTTTATTAATTTCCATTACTAAGGCGATTGCAGCTAATTATATCTCGTCTAATATGTGTTCATTGTTTATTTGTGTGCGTCCGCCGTGTCTTGAGCAGTTTCAGGATCGATCGAGGCCTCTGGGATCCGAGACGGCGAGGGACGTGCAGTGGCGCCTGTAGATAGCGTAGTTAGTGAAGTTAAAGAGTCGGCAGTAGTTGTGAACATGCTCCAGTGACGGGTATGTCACAGGTGGGATTACGTACAGTATTTTAGAGTTAACGGGTGGAGTACTTGAGCCTCTCTGTATCTTAATGAATCGTACCCTGGTATTAACAATGGGCCCATAGGTTAAGTCACTATTCTTTACAATAAGCATTAATTATAAAGTCTCTCAGCAGAGTATAAGAGTTTTGTGTTGTATTAGTGTAACAGTTGTATTCATGTAAATATTCGTCTCTATTAATTTGTTTTATGGAATGTACAAAATACGATCTTTACAAATTCCGAATGCTGTTTTAGTAAAAAGTTTTGAGGAGGCACTCTTTATGAAAGGTCGTAAGTATTGCGCAGGTACTGCGAACAGCGAGTGACTGCTGGACGAGAACTGACGCTACACGGTGGTCGGTGTGGAGTAAATGGAGGCCGAGCGGCAGGGAGACGCCTGAGCGAGGCGGCTGTCAGTCACGACACGCCCCGCCCCTCCGCGGCGGCTCAGAGGCGAGTGCCGCCCACCTGCTGAGCGAGGCGGCGGCCCACCTGGCCGACAGCCTCCGGTCAGCTGAAGGCGGACACAACCCCAGGATCCCACCGGGACGGGCGACCCCGTTGGCGGCTGGCCGAGGAGACAGCACGGCACCGCTCAGCGGTGACGCAGAAATGGGGACTCCACTGCAGGAGAGGTGCCAGACGACGAGGGGCGTACTCTGACAGTGGTAGCACGAAGAGTCGGAGAGATCTCTTGAGGCGCACTTATGGCGGACGCCGTTTACCGTTCCTGCACGAATTCGCATAAATCACAATAATAGGCCGGACTGCACGCCCAAAGCAGTTCTGTGCCGGTATTGATGGACTGCAGTTTGTCGTGATTATGTTCTCTCCTACAGAGAGCAGTTCCGAGCAATCGGCCACGTTGATCGATCTGCTACCCTGGTTTCAGCCTCCATCAGATGAATCCACGAGTGTTGCAGTCACTCTGAGAGTAGAATCCCGTATTGCAATTTTTCGTTCTAGATAAGACCAAGTGTACTGTCTTAGGACGTCCAACTACCTGTCCTGCGGCTCTGTCCCGATTCTTGCGGTCCTCAATACAATCAGAGCCCGTACGTGTGCTTGCCACCGTTACCGCGCTGTGCTGCACATCAACAATAGGCTGTCGTACCACCCCACGAGATTCTTGTCGATGGGCAGTGCCACCACAGAGAGTGCAGGACGACTGGAGCAACTTCCGGGTGCCGCGCCTGGTTCCCAGAAACATTAGATTGGTGGCCCACACCACCAGTCGCACTGCTTCCAGCTGGCGCCGCTTTCTCCACGCCAGGAACCACCATCCCGCTCCACAGGCGAGTGTCGCAATATTCGTGTGTTGAGTGATTCGTTGTGTGACGTTAGCATGCGAAGGACGTTACGGTCAACTGTTTTTTTTTCTTTTCTTGCTCAGGCAACTGCGTGAACACAGTAACATTTGTGCTTTTAGTGAAAATATTGTTTGTTTTGCCCCCCTCCCCCCAAACTTTATTTCAGACACTAGAGATTGGAAATTCAATGTCAAATACATGTATATTTTTCTGCTTTATAGCTTTCAGTCTTCTTTTTTTATATGCACATGTTCATGTTAAAGATATCCTGGTTCCCTATCATCATGTCAGTTTGGAACAATTTTTTTTTTGGTGATGCACACTATGTTACATGATCTTCGATCGCACAGGTACACTTACGAAATTTCTGTCTTTTTATGTACACTATATCTCTCTATCTGACTTACGTTCATGCCTGTCAATTGTAACTATGTGTACAAATTTCAATAGTTACAAAATGTTATACACAATAATATGCTACTGTTACACGAGAGTATTTTTGTTTGTCTATGTGAGCGGAATATCTGTGGTTACAATTCTGGTTAATGGTGAATGGACCATCAGCCAATCGATCACTGTAAAATATTTATCATCCTTTCTGTTCAGGGAAACGGCGTGAGAGTGGTTAAACGTCTCAACCGTGAAGCATAGAGATATCGTTTGTCTTTTTGGCTTCATGCAGAAGTATGTGTGTGTTTTAGGTGGGCACCAGTAGCTAATTCTCAAATGTTACTTTAATGAGAAGCTTGCAGGTCCATTAGGTCAACATTTTACTGCAGCTTCGAACTTAGCCTTCTGGCATGTGTTCAACATTTGTATGACTGTGTGAGTATGTCCATGTATGACAGTCGGCTCCCTGAGGGGTGAATCTGTGTTGCGTGTGACTTATTCGTCAATGTGAGTAAGATGTTGGCGAAGCCATAAGAAAAATTCCACCTTTTATTTATCATCAATTTCCAATTTAATGTGCCAGTTCGTTGTGACATTTTGGAAACTGTTTGGAGCGATTCTTTCTGAGTGATTGACACACCACATTTGTCAAGTGAGTCATCCACTACCAAAAATAATCTAAATTGACTGGGGGTGGGGAATGAGAGATTCTGTGTCCTCTTTTGCGTGTCTCCTCTCATTTTAATCAATTTTATTAGTGTTCTATGTCATTGCACGGTAGTAACAGACCGAATAAGGTTATTGTAGTGAGAGTATTTGTACTGAGTGCTCAAAAAATAATGTTCACTTGATTCCTATACGTGTTGGGTTACTTCCCTGGGTGGCTTGTGCGAGGCAACCATCGGAGACGTGGCACATGGCATTTCCGGTGGGGGCTGCACTTCCCTGAATCTGAGGGGTTCGTACAATAGGCTCAAGCCCCTGGTGGAACGACCTGCGAGACGTCTGAGTGTCGCCCGCAGTTTATGTGTTTACCATTCCGGCGCGTCCGGAACGGAGATTCCTGGCACCGACTGACTGCATTCTCCTCTTGATTCTGACAACACTTGTGTCCACAAGTCTGGGTGCGACTGTCTGGCGCCAGATGGCCCGCGGTCTAGGCAGGTTGTTTTCGTAGCCAGTGAAACGGCAAGTTCAGTGGCCTCAGCTGAACAGCAGAGGCGTGACTGGTCAACTTAAACTGAGGCTGGTTGACGTCATAAAGCCCTGCTCGGAATTGCAGGGAACGGCCGTTATTGGCGCGAATGATGTTCCGAGACAGTGTGCGGGAATTTTGGAATCAGCGGTTTCCGGGGAGAGTAGAGAGTTCAGCAAGGCTGGCTCCGCTCTTGCTTAGAATTGTCAGACAGCCTTCGCTGCCAGGCGTTGACACAGAGTCGCTGCACGGCACAAGTCGGCCCCTGCATCACCAGGACGCTGCCTGCCGACGGCGCGCTGCAGATTTCAGTACCGGTACAGCATTGTGCGGCTCCAGCATTGTAGGTCCTTATCAATACTGAATCACTCAGCAGCAAGCATGCTCACATTGTTACAAGTCCACCTTGTTTGTTTCTCCATGTGATCCCCTCTCACTGCTAATTGCGATACTGCTGTATAGTCGGGAGATTAATATTTGATTCATTAGGACCTCCAGTCATTATCGTCAGCCTGTTGCATCACAGACAGTAGGAGCCCCTTGTTCTCGAGCCAACTCTTATTCTCATAATATTTCAGTAACCCTACTCTTTAACGAAGTGTCTGCGTCGATAATCATGTGAATTTATGTTCTGATGTATAATAAATCTCATTCTCATATTTAATCCGTATATGTTGTCGTAGAGATATGCAGAATACCTTTTTTCTGAGTAGATTACTATTCTTATTAAATTATTGTGGGTGTGCACTCGTTATTTAACTAATTAGCAGGGGCCACCATCATTTTCCTCCATTACCATTGTGCGCATAATTAATTAGCTGGTAGATAAGGAGGGGGTCGATTGCATGTCTCGTTCTCATACAAAATTCGTCATAATTAAAGAGGTACAAACTCTTCTCCACTCGGCACCTCGCAAGATTTCATTAATGACTTAGCTGTCACGACAACTCTATGATGGCAGACATCTGTAGCTAAACCTTTCTCTTTCGTGCTTGTTTATCGTTGTTGCGAAGAAAATTGCAGCATTCATGCATATAATGCAGTAAGTAATTCGGTTCCCCTTTTACTAAGTATTCAGTTTATAAGGTTAGTCGCAACAGGAATGGCTCGGACTGGAGCAGTTGCTTCCTGGACAATTACATGACAGACGTAAGAGTGCTATATCGTGTGAGCATTTTGCTCAGTCTTTACCTAAGAAAAATACCAGAATAGTAACAGTAATGGTCAGCTTCGCCATGAATTACAGGCATAGTTTAGTTCATAAGAAGTGGTCTGATTCAATTGTGTGTAAAATAAAATGTGCCAACGACGATAACTTTAGTGAGTTTGTCTCTGTAGTGCGTAGCTTTAAATCTGGGTTTATGTAATAGCTGTTAACTCAGTCCCACTACGTAATTTATCGTTTAAATTCGTCATCGCATGAAACTACCAGAAACGTGCTGCTTGACTGCTAGATGCCGCGTTCTTTACTTCTTTCTGTTTTTATTCCTTTAATAGAATCACAATTTAACTGCCATCGTTCCGTGGCGCCAACACCAGTAATCGACCGCTGATGCAGCGACAGAGCTCTCTGGTCTGCAGGAGACGGAGAACAAACGGAAAGATAAACTCAGCTTCTACATTACTATGATCTGCATTTGCGATCAATGTCTGAGGTTGCTCACAATCAGTACAGTGTCACTATGAGAATCTGATGCTGCGTTCATGATTTTGAGGCTCGCGCGCTGGCTTTCCAGTGTGGTGGCGGAATACAGGCGGACGAATGGGCTGGGAGTCATTCAGTGAGCTGTGTGTAGCGTGCGTAAAAAGTGAATTATTTGAACAGGGCTGGTTGAGACAGGTTTGTTATCCAGCGCCGTTATACTGGGCGCGGAAAAAGTGCAGGGGGAAAGATAGCATGAGACATAGTATTTTGTGTATGGCCACTAAGGGTCGTAGCTGCACATTTCCTGGGCTACAGGAACGTAATTGAAATCTGACATACGAATGTCTTCACTCAAATGACTGGCAATTTACAGAAAATGTATACGTAAACACAATATTTGGACTAAACAATCGTCGCAATGAGAAAAAGGTAAATTTAAATTATCACTTTCACCTGTATCAGATTTAGCTGACGCACGCTAGACAGCATTGTTCCAGAAATGAAGAAATAACATGTCCATGTTTCATTTTTCAATACGCCTTAAAAGGGCCAAAAGGAACGAAAAATAAGCCACCAGTTAATTAACAAAATTATGTGGAGCAAATGTTCCAACGGACCACGGTTCACGCTGGCATAGCGCCTTAAATACTCAACTGCGACCTCTACATTCCTTCACTTGATGCTTTGGCTTTTGGTCAAATTCTCGTTCCGCACCCTGTATATGCCAGACAATGCGTGACAGAATGTTGGTCGAATGCTCAGGAGTCAAGTACACCTAACCTTTGGTGGAGAGTGCTAACAAAGGCAAAATGACGGTTGCGTCGGTAGCGATCAGTAACTTTAAAATTCAGAGGACAATAAGTATGATACGTTTGACAAAGGCGCTAAGAAAATAGATGTATAATACAAAAAGTCCTCTAGTAAAGTAGTAAATGTGTAAACGTCGTGACATGAGCGTCAGTCACGCTGTTATGGGGCAACACATGAGACCCTACGGAATCGGTATTATTGAT
Source organism: Schistocerca serialis cubense (assembly GCF_023864345.2). Classification (NCBI taxonomy): domain Eukaryota; kingdom Metazoa; phylum Arthropoda; class Insecta; order Orthoptera; family Acrididae; genus Schistocerca; species Schistocerca serialis. The sequence continues at coordinate 45,337 of NW_026047662.1, read as the reverse complement.
AGCAAAGACTGTGCACCGCTGGTCGATTGCCAAAGCATCGAAAACGAAATAAAACTTTGGTCACATCGATCCTATCACCATGCGTAAAGACGGTATTTTTTAATATCGTCTGTGATTCAGTAGTGATGAACGAGAGACTGTTCAATACGGTGATATTAATTTCTTTTTGTATCTGTATATGTACCTAAAACATATGGGCAATGACCTAAGGTACCACGCAGACGTCGGCGAGAATTCAATATTTGCTGTGATTTTCCACGTAGCCTATTTACTGAGCAGGCAAGGTGAACGGTACGACAGATTCGACGTTTACACCGGACACAACATTCAGAAGGCGAAAATTTCGGAAACCGTTTTTCTCTACTTATGTTTACATATTAAACCTTGACAGGTTTTGCTAGTCCTTATTACGAGATTCATAATTTTTACGTGTATCGTCTCTGCAATGCAACTGTCCTTGGTACAGCGAACTTATCGGTGTTTTCCTAATATGGAGAGGAGACATTAACAATTATTGGAGGGTATGGATTTCTTACGTACGCCAGTGAAAATATAAGGAAGAGGGGAAGGAGGAGATTGCACGTAATGAGATGGTCAAAAGTACTATCCACGTCCGTTAATGTGTTGGAAGGTGCTATATTGAGCGTCCAAAGTTAAGCTTACTGGTGCACGGTTGTGAATTAAGTGCAGATATAAGTTGCGCAGCTATTTGTTTTGCGGCTTTGTGGTATAGACTATTCAAACACGATGGAGAATGGACGGCATACTTGACAAGAGGTTTACGTGTTTCCACATTGTCAACAAGCCAAGTACGGGCCTGTTTTTATATACGACCGGAAAGTGAGGGAGACCACAGCACCATATCGGGAAAGAAGATGTCGCAGCGATGTAAACATGTCGTCCACACGTTTCAAGCGATCCTTTTGCTGAATCAGGAGACAGAGCGATTAATAATTATATAGTTGGTAGCTGTAGCCAGGAGAGCTAAAACCAGGCGGAAAGATGTCCGCCGTTTGCGTTTTCAAGGTGTATTAGGCGTAAACTAGACCAAAAATGGAAAAAAATGCTTCTTTAGTAGGGTCACTCGATTACTGGGTTGGCGCGTTTGTCAGGGCAGGATCGCTCGTAATGAGTGAGTCGCGAGTGTCGATGTTATGACGTCACCATACTGTCAGCGATAGACGCCCTCCCGAGATCTGAATATATGTAACACCACTGAAGCGAAGGGAACAGTTGATTCTGGGAAGCCCGCCATATTTCTAACATTTTCCCTCGTTTGATACTTGCCTAATCTGAGCGTAATATTTCGCTAGGCGTTGTACGGAAAACTATTTGGAGCACTGTTAAAACGAAATATCGAGGAATAGACAGATTCCTTTCTATAAGGAAAGGGCTTTACTTTTTCTGTCATCATAGAGGCCGCACAGATCAGATTTCGCAAACATGACTTCAACCTGTACAGTGGCTGTTCTGCAGAGCAGTTCGTCGAATCAGCTGCTTCCCGACTTTGGGGAACAGCGTCGCAGACGTCGACACCTTGTCTGGCAGCACGGCGATAGTGATGCGGAGACGGAAAAAAAAGGCGATGGACCTTTCTGAATTAATCCCGAACTCCTACTAAAGTTCATATCGACAAGAGCACGGACCTGGCACAAGAATGCCGTCGCGAGAAACACCGTTCCCAGCTGTAACGAGGTAAAAAAATACTAGTTTCCACAGTGGAATGAAAGGAGAGTAACGGAAGGTGTTTAATTTGTAACTACATAAGACGAAAACGTAGCTTTTGCGCGAGTTTGTGTGATCCGTTTTTCGGTTTGTATTTGCGTTTTTGAGTGCGTTTTTGCCTGGGACAGTAAGGTCGTATCTAGTTGAAATTGATATCACGTACTGAGGTCGGTAGTCGCTTGGCGGTGTCAGAGTTTTAAAATTGTAAGTGAAGGCATCGAGGAGTTACGGACGTTTATGCAGCATGATTTGAAACACGAAGAGCAGAGACGCGCCGCGCCGCCTGGCCCAGTGAGCGTAGTTTGCTTTGATATAGGACCGTGTGGCGACGTAAAAAAATACTAGTTTCCACAGTAGAATGAAAGGAGAGTATCGGAAAGTGGTTAATTTGTAATTACATGTGACGAAGAAGTAGCTTTTGCGCGAGTTTGTGTGATCCGTTTTTCGGTTTGTATTTGCGTCTTTGAGTGCATTTTTGCCTGGGACAGTAAGGTCGTATCTAGTTGAAATTGATATCACGTACTGAGGTCGGTAGTCGCTTGGCGGTGTCAGAGTTTGAAAATTGTAAGTGAAGGCATCGAGGAGTTACGGACGTTTATGCAGCATGATTTGAAACACGGAGAGCAGAGACGCGCCGCGCCGCGCCGCCTGGCCCAGTGAGCGTAGTTTGCTTTGATATAGGACCGTGTGGCGACGTAAAAAAATACTAGTTTCCACAGTAGAATGAAAGGAGAGTATCGGAAAGTGGTTAATTTGTAATTACATGTGACGAAGAAGTAGCTTTTGCGTGAGTTTGTGTGATCCGTTTTTCGGTTTGTATTTGCGTCTTTGAGTGCATTTTTGCCTGGGACAGTAAGGTCGTATCTAGTTGAAATTGATATCACGTACTGAGGTCGGTAGTCGCTTGGCGGTGTCAGAGTTTGAAAATTGTAAGTGAAGGCATCGAGGAGTTACGGACGTTTATGCAGCATGATTTGAAACACGGAGAGCAGAGACGCGCCGCGCCGCGCCGCCTGGCCCAGTGAGTGTAGTTTGCTTTGATATAGGACCGTGTGGCGACGTAAAAAAATACTAGTTTCCACAGTAGAATGAAAGGAGAGTATCGGAAAGTGGTTAATTTGTAATTACATGTGACGAAGAAGTAGCTTTTGCGCGAGTTTGTGTGATCCGTTTTTCGGTTTGTATTTGCGTCTTTGAGTGCATTTTTGCCTGGGACAGTAAGGTCGTATCTAGTTGAAATTGATATCACGTACTGAGGTCGGTAGTCGCTTGGCGGTGTCAGAGTTTGAAAATTGTAAGTGAAGGCATCGAGGAGTTACGGACGTTTATGCAGCATGATTTGAAACACGAAGAGCAGAGACGCGCCGCGCCGCGCCGCCTGGCCCAGTGAGCGTAGTTTGCTTTGATATAGGACCGTGTGGCGACGTAAAAAAATACTAGTTTCCACAGTAGAATGAAAGGAGAGTATCGGAAAGTGGTTAATTTGTAATTACATGTGACGAAGAAGTAGCTTTTGCGTGAGTTTGTGTAATCGGTTTTTCTTTTCGGTTTGCATTTGCGCCTTTGAGTGCGTTTTTGCCTGGGACAGTAAGGTCGTATGTAGTTGAAATTGATATCACGTACTGAGGTCGGTAGTCGCTTGGCGTTGTCAAAGTGTCATGCTGAAACTGAGGTGGTCAGTCGTTTTTGATACAGGATATATTCCGCCGGCCGATATTCGCCCCGTTCAGAGTTCGCGAGTGTCTCGCTGTCATTTGTGCGGAGTGGCCGCCTTATAACGTAACTGGGCCCAAGCGGAGCGCAGCGGAGTCGCACTGCAAAGTCGCTTGCTAAGTCGGGCGGCTTGGAGGGGGACATAATGCATGCTGCCAAGCCAACAGGCTGCGCACTGCACTCATGCTTTCCCCCCCTCCCCCCCCCCCCCCCACACAAACCACACAGGCGATGCAAATGCGCCTGTTGAAATAACTTGTTTGCGACCTTGCTTGTTAAGTTGGGAAGCAAGTAAGGAAACAGCTCGTGCGCTGCGAAGCCATCAGACACACCAGCCCCCAAACAGCAATTAAAATTGTCGCTGTTAATTGTATTAGCAGGCGTGCCACCTCCACCTCTGACGGCGCGTATTTTTTTTTTTCTCCCTGGCTTTCCTTCTAGACACCCTTTCACTGCTGCCACACAGTACTGGTTGTGGTTTAAATATTATGTGATGCTCCAATTATTTTAATGCAGCCCAATTGCGACGATGTGTGTGTGTGTGATCTGGAAATTTCTGTTTTGCTTTCTCAGTCGGGAAGCTAGGGTTGCAACAATATTATATTGAAGCCTGCTAACTCAGGAAGTGCAGCCTGGAAGCAAATAGCTGAACATGGATTTTATGACGCCTCCAGGCGACTGTGAGAGGCTGTGCTCATCCCTGGATTCGCACCACGGGATATCGGCCGCGAGCTGCGAATTCCGACGAATGACGGGCCGCATTTTGTGCCCCATAACCCCCCCCCCACCACACCCCCTATCGCAATACTGGACAGCGCTTTCCGACGCATTCTGTGGTGTCACCGCCAGACACCACACTTGCTAGTTGGTACTTTAAATCGGCCGCGGTCCATTTAGTACATGTCGGACCCGCGTGTCGCCACTGTGTGATCGCAGACCGAGCGCCACCACAAGGCAGGTCTCGAGATGCGGAATAGCACTCGCCCCAGTTGAACGACGACTTTGCTAGCGACTACACTTACGAAGCCTTTCTCTCATTTGCCGAGAGACAGTTAGAATAGCCTTCAGCTAAGTCCATGACTACGACATAGCAAGGCGCCATTAACCGTATCTGAAGATAGTCTTATTTGTATTATCAAGAGCGATGCACCACAAGGATGGAATAAAGTTAAGTATTCGAGGAGCTGCATACTTTTCTTATTAGCATTCAATACTTATCCTGTTCCAGAATTCACGCCCGTCTGCGTTAGATAGCGTGCATTTCGGCCTCCTCTATCTACAAGGTGTTGGCACATTTGCCAACACATCACATCCGTCCTTGGCGTACAATGTATCGTCTGCCCTGTGCCCCCCCCTCTTCACACTTTCCTTTCTTTATAGTTACAGTCTATAGAAATCCCTCCGCGTTTTCGGCAGGCACTTCATCTGTAACACTACGTTATGTGAATGGGCAGCACAAGTGGCAGCGTGGATTTATGCGGCATTAGGCATGTCTAGCAGTACTGGTACGTCTGTCTCTCATCTTTTGTATTACGGTGGATATCTTGCTTTCGATTGTCGTCTGACAACCTGTTAATTGGCGCCACACAGCACAGCTTATGGTACTGATTATTGTAATGCTCCAGTCGTCAGGAATTTCGATGCACCTGTTTGATCTGTCCATTCCTGTTGTTGTCTTGACAGACAGCATGACTGATATTAGACACCACACCGACCAGTGTCTTTTATTCTAGCCACCATGTGGCTCGACTACCATTCTACACTTTGGTTTCCCCACTTTATTATTCAGTAGCGCCTACTGTTGTGGAAGTTCTTCCTTCTTACCTCACCTCACACTTAGTACTTGTTTTCACCTTTTGAGTCTCCACTTCACTGCCTGTACAGCGTTTTCGTGTGTTCTCAATTGTAGTAAACATACCATCTACACACTATGTATATTTATATTTATATATATTTTTCTCTATCCTCCTCCACTCACTTTATACTTATATTACCTGTTACTTTCGTTCCTTCCTTATTTCTCTCCGCCGTTTCCTCTTTGCCCGATACATCCTCCCTCTTCTCACCATGGCTTCCTTCTCCTCCTCTCATCCTTCCCCATATTACTATCCTCTTCAACTCTCTCAAACATACTTTCCTCATACATTCCCTCCCTCCCTCCCACCCTTCTTCCTACATACTACTTTTTCTCCTCCCCATCTCTTTCTTTCCGCATTACAGCATGCAAAGCAGTCTATTCAAGTTCTGTGGTTAATACACACATCTCAGCTGCAAAAGCATCTGTTACTGAACATGCAAGAGATAGCTTGCATGGAGGAGTGACTGCTTACGCAAAACTTACTCTGCACATTTGAGATACTGTAGATGCAAGAGTTGCAGCACACACTATTCATGTTCTATTAGCGAAAACTGCTGAAGGTGAAATTATTCCTATTCATATCAGTATATCTGTACATGCAAGTGTTACTGTATACAGAAAGGTTGCTCCAAATGAAACTGTTACTGAATGTACAATGGTTAAGGCACTAGAAGGTTAATCACAAGGTCTACTATCCTTGCAAGTTGTGCTGTCCTCTCAAGTTGTGCTGTCCTCTCAAGTTGTGCTGTCCTCTTAAGTTGAGCTGTCCTCTCTAGTTGAGCTATCCTCTCAAGTTGAGCTGCCATCTCAAGTTGAGCTGCCCTCTCAAGTTCAGCTCTCCTCGCAAGCCGTGCTGTCCTCCCAAGCTGTGCTGTCCTCGCAAGCTGTACTGTCCTCGCAAGCTGTGCTGTCCTCGCAAGCTGTGCTGTCCTCACAAGCTGTGCTGTCCTCGCAAGCTGTGCTGTCCTCGCAAGCTGTGCTGTCCTCGAAAGCTGTGCAGTCCTCGCAATCCGTGCTGTCCTCGCAAGCTGTGCTGTCCTCGCAAGCCGTGCTGTACTCGCAAGCCGTGCTGTCCTCGCAAGCCGTGCTGTCGTCGCAAGCCGTGCTGTCCTCGCAAGCCGTGCTGTCCTTGCAAGCCGTGCTGTCCTCACAAACTTTGCTGTCCACTCAAGTTGAACTGTCCTCTCAAGTTGAGCTGTCCAGTCAAGTTGAGCTGTCCTCTCAAGTAGAGCTGTCCTATCAAGTTGCGCTGTCCTCTCTAGCTGAGCTGTCCTCTCAAGTTCAGCTGTTCTCTCAAGTTGAACTATCCTCTCAAGTTGAGCTGTCCTCTCAAGTTGAGCTGTCCTCGCAAGCTGTGCTGTCCTCGCAAGCCGTGCTGTCCTCGCAAGCCGTGCTGTCCTCGCAATCCTTGCTGTCCTCGCAAGCTGTGCTGTCCTCGCAAGCTGTGCTGTCCTCGCAAGATGTGCTGTCCTCGCAAGCTGTGCAGTCCTCGCAAGCTGTGCTGTCCTCGCAAGCTGTGCTGTCCTCGCAAGCTGTGCTGTCCTCGCAAGCTGTGCTGTCCTCGCAAGCTGTGCTGTCCTCGCAAGCTGTCCTGTCCTTGGAAGCTGTGCTGTCCTCGCAACCCGTGCTGTCCTCGCAACCTGTGCTGTCCTCGCAAGCCGTGCTGTCCTCGCAAGCCGTGTTGTCCTCGCAAGCTGTGCTGTCCTCGCGAGCTGTGCTGTCCTCGGAAGCTGTGCTGTCCTCGCAAGCCTTGCTGTCCCCGCAGGCCGTGCTGTCCCCGCAAGCCGTGCCGTCCTCTCAAGCCGTTCTGTCCTTGCAAGCCGTGCTGTCCTCGCAAGCTTTGCTGTCCTCGCAAGCTGTGCTGTCCACCCAAGTTGTGCTGTCATCTCAAGTTGTGCTGTCATCTCGATTTGTGCTGTCCTCTAAAGTTGAGCTGTCCTCTCAAGTTGAACTGTCCTCTCAAGTTGAGCTGTCCTCTCAAGTTGAGCTGTTCTGTCAAGTTGAGCTGTCCTCTCAAGTTGAGCTGTCCTCTCAAGTTGAGCGGTCCTCTCAAGTTGAGCTGTCCTCTCAAGTTGAAATCTCCTCTCATGTTGAGCTCTCCTCTCAAGTTGAGCTCTCCTCTCAAGTTGAGGTGTACTCTCAAGTTGAGCTGTCCTCTCAAGTTGAGCTGTCCTCTCAAGTTGAGCTGTCCTCGCAAGCTGTGCTGTCCTCGCAAGCTGTGCTGTCCTCGCAAGTTGTGCTGTCCTCGCAAGCTGTGCTGTCCTCACAAGCTGTGCTGTCCTCGCAAGCTGTGCTGTCCTCGCAAGCTGCGCTGTCCTTGCAAGCCGTGCTGTCCTCGCAGGCCGTGCTGTCCTCGCAAGCCTTGCTGTCCTCGCAAGCTGTGCTGTCCTCGCTAGCTGTGCTGTCCTCGCAAGCTGTGGTGTCCTCGCAAGCTGTGCTGTCCTCGCAAGTTGTGCTGTCCTCGCAAGCTGTGCTGTCCTCGCAAGCTGTGCTGTCCTCACAAGCTGTGCTGTTTCTGCAAGCCGTGCTGTCCTCGCAGGCCATGTTGTCCTCGCAAGCCTTGCTGTCCTCGCAAGCTGTGCTGTCCTCGCTAGCTGTGCTGTCCTCGCAAGCTGTGCTGTCCTCGCAAGCTGTGCTGTCCTCGCAAGCTGTGCTGTCCTCGCAAGCTGTGCTGTTCTCGCAAGCGGTTCTGTGCTCGCAAGCCGTGCTGTCCTCGCAAGCTGTGCTGTCCTCGCAAGCTGTGCTGTCCTCGCAACCTGTGCTGTCCTCGCAAGCCGTGCTGTCCTCGCAAGCTGTGCTGTACTCGGAAGCTGTGCTGTCCTCGCAAGCCGTGCTGCCCTCGCAAGCCGTGCAGTCCTCGCAAGCCGTGCTGTCCTCGCAAACTTTGCTGTCCACTCAAGTTGAACTGTCCTCTCAAGTTGAGCTGTCCTGTCAAGTTGAGCTGTCCTCTCAAGTAGAGCTGTCCTATCAAGTTGCGCTGTCCTCTCTAGCTGAGCTGTCCTCTCAAGTTCAGCTATTCTCTCAAGTTGAACTGTCCTCTCAAGTTGAGCTGTCCTCTCAAGTTGAGCTGTCCTCGCAAGCTGTTCTGTCCTCGCAAGCTGTGCTGTCCTCGCAAGCTGTGCGGTCCTTGCAAGCTGTGCTGTCCTCGCAAGCCGTGCTGTCCTTGCAAGCCGTGCTGTCCTCGCAAGCCGTGCTAGCCTCGTAGGCTTTGCTGTCCTCGAAAGTTGAGCACTCCTCTCAAGTTGGGCTCTCCTCTCAAGTAGAACTGTCCTCACAACTTGAGCTGTCCTCTCAAGTTGAGCTGTCCTCGCAAGCTGTGCTGTCCTCGCAAGCCGTGCTGTCCTCGCAAGCCGTGCTGTCCTCGCAAGCCTTGCTGTCCTCGCAAGCTGTGCTGTCCTCGCTAGCTGTGCTGTCCTCGCAAGCTCTGCTGTCCTCGCAAGCTGTGCTGTCCACGCAAGCTGTGCTGTCCTCGCAAGCTGTGCTGTCCTCGCAAGCTGTGCTGTCCTCGCAAGCTGTGCTGTCCTCGCAAGCTGTGCTGTCCTCGCAAGCTGTGCAGTCCTCGCAAGCTGTGCTGTCTTCGCTAGCTGTGCTGTCCTTGCAAGCTGTGCTGTCCTCGCAAGCTGTGCTGTCCTCGGAAGCTGTGTTGTCCTCAGAAGCTGTGCTGTCCTCAGAAGCTGTCCTTTCCTCGGAAGCTGTGCTGTCCTCGCAACCCGTGCTGTCCTCGAAACCTGTGCTGTCTTCGCAAGCCGTGCTGTCCTCGCAAGCCGTGCTGTCCCCGCAAGCCGTGATGTCCCCGCAAGCCGTGCTGTCCTCGCAAGCCGTTCTGACCTTGCAAGACATGCTGTCCTCGCAAGCTTTGCTGTCCTCACAAGCTGTTCTGTTCACCCAAGTTGTGCTGTCACCTCAAGTTGGGCTGTCATCTCGAGTTGTGCTGTCCTCTAAAGTTGAGCTGTCCTCTCAAGTTGAACTGTCCTCTCAAGTTGAGCTGTCCTCTCAAGTTGAATGTTCTGTCAAGTTGAGCTGTCCTCTCAAGTTGAGCTCTCCTCTCAAGTTGAGCTGTCCTCTCAAGTTGAGCTGTCCTCTCAAGTTGAGCTCTCCTCTCATGTTGAGCTCTCCTCTCATGTTGAGCTCTCCTCTCAAGTTGAGCTCTCCTCTCAAGTTGAGATGTACTCTCAAGTTGATCTGTCCTCTCAAGTTGAGCTGTCCTCTCAAGTTGAGCTGTCCTCGCAAGCTGTGCTGTCCTCGCAAGCTGTGCTGTCCTCGCAAGTTGTGCAGTCCTCGCAAGCTGTACTGTCCTCGCAAGCTGTGCTGTCCTCGCAAGCTGTGCTGTCCTCGCAAGCTGTGCTGTCCTTGCAAGCCATGCTGTCCTCGCAGGCCGTGCTGTCCTCGCAAGCCTTGCTGTCCTCGCAAGCTGTGCTGTCCTCGCTAGCTGTGCTGTCCTCGCAAGCTGTGCTGGCCTCGCAAGCTGTGCTGTCCTCGCAAGTTGTGCTGTCCTCGCAATCTGTGCTGTCCTCACAAGCTGTGCTGTCTCACAAGCTGTGCTGTCCTCGCAAGCTGTGCTGTCCCTGCAAGCCGTGCTGTCCTCGCAGGCCATGCTGTCCTCGCAGGCCGTGCTGTCCTCACAAGCCTTGCTGTCCTCGCAAGCTGTGCTGTCCTCGCTAGCTGTGCTGTCCTCGCAAGCTGTGCTGTCCTCGCAAGCTGTGCTGTCCTCGCAAGCTGTGCTGTCCTCGCAAGCTGCGCTGTCCTCGCAAGCTGTGCTGTCCTCACAAGCTGTGCTGTCCTCGCAAGCTGTGCTGTCCTCGCAAGCTGTGCTGTTCTTGCAAGCCGTGCTGTCCTCGCAAGCCATGCTGTCCTCGCAATTTTAGCGGTCCTCGCAAGCTGTGCTGTCCTCCCAAGCTGTGCTGTCCTCAAAAGTTGTGCTGTCGTCTCAAGTTGAGCTGTCCTCTCAAGTTTAGCTGTCCTCTTAAGTTGAGCTGTTCTCTCTAGTTGAGCTGTCCTCTCTTGTTGAGCTGACCTCTCAAGTTGAGCTTTCCTCTCAAATTGAGCTCTCCTCTCAAGTTGAGCTCTCCTCTCAAGTTGAGCTCTCCTCTCAAGTTGAGCGGTCATCTCAAGGTGAGCTGTCCTCTCAAGTTGAGCCGTCCTCGCAAGCTGTGCTGTCCTCGCCAGCTGTGCTGTCCTCGCAAGCTGTGCTGTCCTCGCAAGTTGTGCTGTCCTCGCAAGTTGTGCTGTCCTCGCAAGCTGTGCTGTCCTCGCAAGCTGTGCTGTCCCTGCAAGCCGTGCTGTCCTCGCAGGCCATGTTGTCTTCGCAATCCTTGCTGTCCTCGCAAGCTGTGCTGTCCTTGCAAAACGTGCTGTCCTCGCAGGCCGTGCTGTCCTCGCAAGCCTTGCTGTCCTCGCAAGCTGTGCTGTCCTCCCTAGCTGTGCTGTCCTCGCAAGCTGTGCTGTCCTCGCAAGCTGTGCTGTCCTCGCAAGTTGTGCTGTCCTCGCAAACTGTGCTGTCCTCGCAAGCTGTGCTGTCCTCGCAAGCTATGCTGTCCTCGCAAGCTGTGCTGTCCCTGCAAGCCGTGCTGTCCTCGCAGGCCATGTTGTCTTCGCAATCCTTGCTGTCCTCGCAAGCTGTGCTGTCCTCGCTAGCTGTGCTGTCCTCGCAAGCTGTGCTGTCCTCGCAAGCTGTGCTGTCCCTGCAAGCCGTGCTGTCCTCGCAGGCCGTGCTGTCCTCGCAGGCCGTGCTGCCCTCGAAAGCCTTGCTGTCCTCGCAAGCTGTGCTGTCCTCGCTAGCTGTGCTGTCCTCGCAAGCTGTGCTGTCCTCGCAAGCTGTGCTGTCCTTGCAAGCTGTGCTGTCCTCGCAAGCTGTGCTGTCCTCGCAAGCTGTGCTGTCCTCGCAAGCTGTGCTGTCCTCGCAAGCTGTGCTGTCCTCGCAAGCTGTGCTGTCCTCGCAAGCTGTGCTGTCCTCGCAAGCTGTGCAGTCCTCGCAAGCTGTGCTGTCTTCGCTAGCTGTGCTGTCCTCGCAAGCTGTGCTGTCCTCACAAGCTGTGCTGTCCTCGGAAGCTGTGTTGTCCTCGGAAGCTGTGCTGTCCTCTCAACACGTGCTGTCCTCGCAACCTGTGCTGTCCTCGCAACCTGTGCTGTCCTCGCAACCCGTGCTGTCCTCGCAAGGCGTGATGTCCTCGCAAGCCGTGTTTTCCTGGCAAGCCGTGCTGTCCTCGCAAACCGTGCTGTCCTCGCAAGCCGTGCTGTCCTCGCAAGCTGTGCTGCTCTTGCAAGCCGTGCTGTCCTCGCAAGCCATGCTGTCCTCGCAATTTTAGCGGTCCTCGCAAGCTGTGCTGCCCTCCCAAGCTGTGCTGTCCTCGAAAGTTGTGCTGTCGTCTCTAGTTGAGTTGTCCTCTCAAGTTGAGCTGTCCTCTTAAGTTGAGCTGTCCTCTCAAGTTGAGCTGTCCTCTCTAGGTGATCTGTCCTCTCTAGTTGAACTGTGCTCTTTAGTTGAGCTGTCCTCTCTAGTTGAGCTGTCATCTCTAGTTGAGCTGTCCTCTCTAGTTGAGCTGTCCTCTCAAGTTGAACTTTCCTCTCAAATTGAGCTCTCCTCTCAAGTTGAGCTCTCCTCTCAAGTTGAGCTCTCCTCTCAAGTTTAGCGGCATCTCAAGGTGAGCTGTCCTCTCAAGTTGAGCCGTCCTCGCAAGCTGTGCTGTCCTCGCAAGCTGTGCTGTCCTCGCAAGCTGTGCTGTCCTCACAAGTTGTGCTGTCCTCGCAAGCTGTGGTGTCCTCGCAAGCTGTGCTGTCCTCACAAGCTGTGCTGTCCTCGCAAGCTGTGCTGTCCTCGAAGCTGTGCTGTCCTTGCAAGCTGTGCAGTCCTCGCAAGCTGTGCTGTCTTCGCTAGCTGTGCTGTTCTCGCAAGCTGTGCTGTCCTCGCAAGCTGTGCTGTCCTCGGAAGCTGTGTTGTCCTCAGAAGCTGTGCTGTCCTCGGAAGCTGTCCTGTCCTCGGAAGCTGTGCTGTCCTCGCAACCCGTGGTGTCCTCACAAACTGTGCTGTCTTCGCAAGCCATGCTGTCCTCGCAACCCGTGCTGTCCTCGCAAGGCGTGCTGTCCTCGCAAGCCATGCTGTCCTGGCAAGCCGTGCTGTCCTCGCAAGCCATGCTGTCTTCGCAAGCCGTGCTGTCCTCGCAAGCTGTGCTGTTCTTGCAAGCCGTGCTGTCCTCGCAAGCCATGCTGTCCTCGCAATTTTAGCGGTCCTCGCAAGCTGTGCTGTCCTCCCAAGCGGTGCTGTGCTCAAAAGTTGTGCTGTCGTCTCAGGTTGAGCTGTCCTCTCAAGTTTAGCTGTCCTCTTAAGTTGAGCTGTTCTCTCTAGTTGAGCTGTCCTCTCTTGTTGAGCTGACCTCTCAAGTTGAGCTTTCCTCTCAAATTGAGCTCTCCTCTCAAGTTGAGCTCTCCTCTCAAGTTGAGCTCTCCTCTCAAGTTGAGCGGTCATCTCAAGGTGAGCTGTCCTCTCAAGTTGAGCCGTCCTCGCAAGCTGTGCTGTCCTCGCCAGCTGTGCTGTCCTCGCAAGCTGTGCTGTCCTCGCAAGTTGTGCTGTCCTCGCAAGTTGTGCTATCCTCGCAAGCTGTGCTGTCCTCGCAAGCTGTGCTGTCCCTGCAAGCCGTGCTGTCCTCGCAGGCCATGTTGTCTTCGCAATCCTTGCTGTCCTTGCAAGCTGTGCTGTCCTTGCAAGCCGTGCTGTCCTCGCAGGCCGTGCTGTCCTCGCAAGCCTTGCTGTCCTCGCAAGCTGTGCTGTCCTCCCTAGCTGTGCTGTCCTCGCAAGCTGTGCTGTCCTCGCAAGCTGTGCTGTCCTCGCAAGTTGTGCTGTCCTCGCAAGCTGTGCTGTCCTCGCAAGCATTGCTGTCCTCGCAAGCTGTGCTGTCCTCGCAAGCTGTGCTGTCCCTGCAAGCCGTGCTGTCCTCGCAGGCCATGTTGTCTTCGCAATCCTTGCTGTCCTCGCAAGCTGTGCTGTCCTCGCTAGCTGTGCTGTCCTCGCAAGCTGTGCTGTCCTCGCAAGCTGTGCTGTCCCTGCAAGCCGTGCTGTCCTCGCAGGCCGTGCTGTCCTCGCAGGCCGTGCTGTCCTCGAAAGCCTTGCTGTCCTCGCAAGCTGTGCTGTCCTCGCTAGCTGTGCTGTCCTCGCAAGCTGTGCTGTCCTCGCAAGCTGTGCTGTCCTTGCAAGCTGTGCTGTCCTCGCAAGCTGTGCTGTCCTCGCAAGCTGTGCTGTCCTCGCAAGCTGTGCTGTCCTCGCAAGCTGTGCTGTCCTCGCAAGCTGTGCTGTCCTCGCAAGCTGTGCTGTCCTCGCAAGCTGTGCAGTCCTCGCAAGCTGTGCTGTCTTCGCTAGCTGTGCTGTCCTCGCAAGCTGTGCTGTCCTCACAAGCTGTGCTGTCCTCGGAAGCTGTGTTGTCCTCGGAAGCTGTGCTGTCCTCTCAACACGTGCTGTCCTCGCAACCTGTGCTGTCCTCGCAACCTGTGCTGTCCTCGCAACCCGTGCTGTCCTCGCAAGGCGTGCTGTCCTCGCAAGCCATGTTTTCCTGGTAAGCCGTGCTGTCCTCGCAAACCGTGCTGTCCTCGCAAGCCGTGCTGTCCTCGCAAGCTGTGCTGCCCTTGCAAGCCGTGCGGTCCTCGCAAGCCATGCTGTCCTCGCAATTTTAGCGGTCCTCGCAAGCTGTGCTGCCCTCCCGAGCTGTGCTGTCCTCGAAAGTTGTGCTGTCGTCTCTAGTTGAGTTGTCCTCTCAAGTTGAGCTGTCCTCTTAAGTTGAGCTGTCCTCTCAAGTTGAGCTGTCCTCTCTAGGTGATCTGTCCTCTCTAGTTGAACTGTCCTCTTTAGTTGAGCTGTCCTCTCTAGTTGAGCTGTCATCTCTAGTTGAGCTGTCCTCTCTAGTTGAGCTGTCCTCTCAAGTTGAGCTTTCGTCTCAAATTGAGCTCTCCTCTCAAGTTGAGCTCTCCTCTCAAGTTGAGCTCTCCTCTCAAGTTTAGCGGCATCTCAAGGTGAGCTGTCCTCTCAAGTTGAGCCGTCCTCGCAAGCTGTGTTGTCCTCCCAAGCTGCGCTGTCGTCCCAAGCTGTGCTGTCCCCACAAGCTGTGCTGTCTCCACAAACTGTGCTGTCCCCGCAAGCTGTGCTGTCCTCGCAAGCTTTGCTGTCCTCGCAAGGTGTGCTCTCCTCGCAAGCTGTGTTGTCCTTGAAAGCTGTGCTGTCCTCGCAAGCTGTGTTGTCCTTGCAAATTGTGCCGTCCTCGCAAGCTGTGCTGTCCTCGCAAGCTGTGCTGTCCTCGCAAGCTGTGCTGTCCTCGCAAGCTGTGCTGTCCTCGCAAGCTGTGCTGTCCTCACAAGCGGTTCTGTCCTCGCAAGCCGTGCCGTCCTCGCAATCTGTGGTGTCCTCGCAAGCTGTGCTGTCCTCGCAAGCTGTGCTGTCCTCGCAAGCTGTGCTGTCCTCGCAAGCTGTGCTGTCCTCGCAAGCTGTGCTGGCCTTGCAAGCTGTGCTGTCCTCGCAAGCTGTGCTATCCTCGCAAGCTGTGCTGTCCTCGCAAGCCGTGCTGTCCTCACAAGCTGTGCTGTCCTCGGAAGCTGTGCTGTCCTCGCAACCGGTGCTGTCCTCGCCAGCCATGCTGTCCTCGCAAGCCATGCTGTCCTCGCAAACCGTGCTGTCCTCGCAAGCCGTGCTGTCCTCGCAAGCTTTGCTGTCCACTCAAGTTGAGCTGTCCTCTCAGGTTGAGCTGTCCTCTCAAGTTGAGCTGTCCTCTCAAGTAGAGCTGTCCTCTCAAGTTGCGCTGTCCTCTCTAGCTGAGCTGTCCTCTCAAGTTGAGCAGTCCTCTCAAGTTGAGCTGTCCTCGGAAGCTGTTCTGTCCTCGCAAGCTGTGCTGTCCTCGCAAGCTGTGCGGTCCTCGCAAGCTGTGCTGTCCTCGCATGCCGTGCTGTCCTTGCAAGCCGTGCTGTCCTCGCAAGCCATGCTAGCCTCGTAGGCTTTGCTGTCCTCGAAAGTTGAGCAGTCCTCTCAAGTTGTGCTCTCCTCTCAAGTTGAACTGTAATCGCAAGTTGAGCTGTCCCCTCAAGGTGAGCTGTCCTCGCAAGCTGTGCTGTCCTCGCAAGCCGTGCTGTCCTCGCAAGCCGTGCTGTCCTCGCAAGCCTTGCTGTCCTCGCAAGCTGTGCTGTCCTCGCTAGCTGTGCTGTCCTCGCAAGCTGTGCTGTCCTCGCAAGCTGTGCTGTCCTCGCAAGCTGTACTGTCCTCGCAAGCTGTGCTGTCCTCGCAAGCTGTGCTGTCCTCGCAAGCTGTGCTGTCCTCGCAAGCTGTCCTGTCCTCGGAAGCTGTGCTGTCCTCGCAACCCGTTCTGTCCTCGCAACCTGTGCTGTCCTCGCAACCCGTGCTGTCCTCGCAAGCCGTGTTGTTCTCGCAAGCTGTGCTGTACTCGCAAGCTGTCCTGACCTCGGAAGCTGTGCTGTCCTCGCAAGCCGTGCTGTCCCCGCAGGCCGTGCTGTCCCCGCAAGCCGTGCTGTCCTCGCAAGCCATTCTGTCCTTGCAAGCCGTGCTGTCCTCGCAAGCTTTGCTGTCCTCGCAAGCTGTGCTGTCCACCCAAGTTGTGCTGTCATCTCAAGTTGTGCTGTCATCTCGAGTTGTGCTGTCCTCTAAAATTGAGCTGTCCTCTAAAGTTGAACTGTCCTCTCAAGTTGAGCTGTCCTCTCAAGTTGAGCTGTTCTGTCAAGTTGAGCTGCCCTCTCAAGTTGAGCTGTCCTCTCAAGTTGAGCTGTCCTCTCAAGTTGAGCTGTCCTCTCAAGTTGAAATCTCCTCTAATGTTGAGCTCTCCTCTCAAGTTGAGCTCTCCTCTCAAGTTGAGGTGTACTCTCAAGTTGAGCTGTCCTCTCAAGTTGAACTGTCCTCTCAAGTTGAGCTGTCCTCGCAAGCTGTGCTGTCCTCGCAAGCTGTGCTGTCCTCGCAAGTTGTGCTGTCCTCGGAAGCTGTGTTGTCCTCGGAAGCTGTGCTGTCCTCTCAACACGTGCTGTCCTCGCAACCTGTGCTGTCCTCGCAACCTGTGCTGTCCTCGCAACCCGTGCTGTCCTCGCAAGGCGTGCTGTCCTCGCAAGCCATGTTTTCCTGGTAAGCCGTGCTGTCCTCGCAAACCGTGCTGTCCTCGCAAGCCGTGCTGTCCTCGCAAGCTGTGCTGCCCTTGCAAGCCGTGCGGTCCTCGCAAGCCATGCTGTCCTCGCAATTTTAGCGGTCCTCGCAAGCTGTGCTGCCCTCCCAAGCTGTGCTGTCCTCGAAAGTTGTGCTGTCGTCTCTAGTTGAGTTGTCCTCTCAAGTTGAGCTGTCCTCTTAAGTTGAGCTGTCCTCTCAAGTTGAGCTGTCCTCTCTAGGTGATCTGTCCTCTCTAGTTGAACTGTCCTCTTTAGTTGAGCTGTCCTCTCTAGTTGAGCTGTCATCTCTAGTTGAGCTGTCCTCTCTAGTTGAGCTGTCCTCTCAAGTTGAGCTTTCCTCTCAAATTGAGCTCTCCTCTCAAGTTGAGCTCTCCTCTCAAGTTGAGCTCTCCTCTCAAGTTTAGCGGCATCTCAAGGTGAGCTGTCCTCTCAAGTTGAGCCGTCCTCGCAAGCTGTGCTGTCCTCCCAAGCTGCGCTGTCGTCCCAAGCTGTGCTGTCCCCACAAGCTGTGCTGTCTCCACAAACTGTGCTGTCCCCGCAAGCTGTGCTGTCCTCGCAAGCTTTGCTGTCCTCGCAAGGTGTGCTCTCCTCGCAAGCTGTGTTGTCCTTGAAAGCTGTGCTGTCCTCGCAAGCTGTGTTGTCCTTGCAAATTGTGCCGTCCTCGCAAGCTGTGCTGTCCTCGCAAGCTGTGCTGTCCTCGCAAGCTGTGCTGTCCTCGCAAGCTGTGCTGTCCTCGCAAGCTGTGCTGTCCTCACAAGCGGTTCTGTCCTCGCAAGCCGTGCCGTCCTCGCAATCTGTGGTGTCCTCGCAAGCTGTGCTGTCCTCGCAAGCTGTGCTGTCCTCGCAAGCTGTGCTGTCCTCGCAAGCTGTGCTGTCCTCGCAAGCTGTGCTGGCCTTGCAAGCTGTGCTGTCCTCGCAAGCTGTGCTATCCTCGCAAGCTGTGCTGTCCTCGCAAGCCGTGCTGTCCTCACAAGCTGTGCTGTCCTCGGAAGCTGTGCTGTCCTCGCAACCGGTGCTGTCCTCGCCAGCCATGCTGTCCTCGCAAGCCGTGCTGTCCTCGCAAACCGTGCTGTCCTCGCAAGCCGTGCTGTCCTCGCAAGCTTTGCTGTCCACTCAAGTTGAGCTGTCCTCTCAAGTTGAGCTGTCCTCTCAAGTTGAGCTGTCCTCTCAAGTAGAGCTGTCCTCTCAAGTTGCGCTGTCCTCTCTAGCTGAGCTGTCCTCTCAAGTTGAGCAGTCCTCTCAAGTTGAGCTGTCCTCGGAAGCTGTTCTGTCCTCGCAAGCTGTGCTGTCCTCGCAAGCTGTGCGGTCCTCGCAAGCTGTGCTGTCCTCGCATGCCGTGCTGTCCTTGCAAGCCGTGCTGTCCTCGCAAGCCATGCTAGCCTCGTAGGCTTTGCTGTCCTCGAAAGTTGAGCAGTCCTCTCAAGTTGTGCTCTCCTCTCAAGTTGAACTGTCCTCGCAAGTTGAGCTGTCCCCTCAAGGTGAGCTGTCCTCGCAAGCTGTGCTGTCCTCGCAAGCCGTGCTGTCCTCGCAAGCCGTGCTGTCCTCGCAAGCCTTGCTGTCCTCGCAAGCTGTGCTGTCCTCGCTAGCTGTGCTGTCCTCGCAAGCTGTGCTGTCCTTGCAAGCTGTGCTGTCCTCGCAAGCTGTACTGTCCTCGCAAGCTGTGCTGTCCTCGCAAGCTGTGCTGTCCTCGCAAGCTGTGCTGTCCTCGCAAGCTGTCCTGTCCTCGGAAGCTGTGCTGTCCTCGCAACCCGTTCTGTCCTCGCAACCTGTGCTGTCCTCGCAACCCGTGCTGTCCTCGCAAGCCGCGTTGTCCTCGCAAGCTGTGCTGTACTCGCAAGCTGTCCTGACCTCGGAAGCTGTGCTGTCCTCGCAAGCCGTGCTGTCCCCGCAGGCCGTGCTGTCCCCGCAAGCCGTGCTGTCCTCGCAAGCCATTCTGTCCTTGCAAGCCGTGCTGTCCTCGCAAGCTTTGCTGTCCTCGCAAGCTGTGCCGTCCACCCAAGTTGTGCTGTCATCTCAAGTTGTGCTGTCATCTCGAGTTGTGCTGTCCTCTAAAATTGAGCTGTCCTCTAAAGTTGAACTGTCCTCTCAAGTTGAGCTGTCCTCTCAAGTTGAGCTGTTCTGTCAAGTTGAGCTGTCCTCTCAAGTTGAGCTGTCCTCTCAAGTTGAGCTGTCCTCTCAAGTTGAGCTGTCCTCTCAAGTTGAAATCTCCTCTAATGTTGAGCTCTCCTCTCAAGTTGAGCTCTCCTCTCAAGTTGAGGTGTACTCTCAAGTTGAGCTGTCCTCTCAAGTTGAACTGTCCTCTCAAGTTGAGCTGTCCTCGCAAGCTGTGCTGTCCTCGCAAGCTGTGCTGTCCTCGCAAGTTGTGCTGTCCTCGCAAGCTGTTCTGTCCTCGCAAGCTGTGCTGTCCTCGCAAGCTGTGCTGTCCTTGCAAGCTGTGCTGTCCTTGCAAGCCGTGCTGTCCTCGCAGGCCGTGCTGTCCTCGCAAGCCTTGCTGTCCTCGGAAGCTGTGCTGTCCTCGCTAGCTGTGCTGTCCTCGCAAGCTGTGCTGTCCTCGCAAGCTGTGCTGTCCTCGCAAGCTGTGCTGTCCTCGCAAGCTGTGCTGTCCTCGCAAGCTGTGCTGTCCTCGCAAGCTGTGCTGTCCTCGCAAGCTGTGCTGTCCTCGCAAGCTGTGCTGTCCTCGCAAGCTGTGCTGTCCTCGCAAGCTGTGCTGTCCTCGCAAGCTGTGCTGTTCTCGCAAGCTGTGCAGTCCTCGCAAGCTGTGCTGTCTTCGCTAGCTGTGCTGTCCTCGCAAGCTGTGCTGTCCTCGCAAGCTGAGCTGTCCTCGGAAGCTGTGTTGTCCTCAGAAGCTGTGCTGTCCTCGGAAGCTGTCCTGTCCTCGGATGCTGTGCTGTCCTCGCAACCCGTGCTGTCCTCGCAACCTGTGCTGTCCTCGCAAGCCATGCTGTCCTCGCACCCGTGGTGTCCTCGCAAGGCGTGCTGTCCTCGCAAGCCTGCTGTCCTGGCAAGCCGTGCTGTCCTCGCAAACCGTGCTGTCCTCGCAAGCCGTGCTGTCCTCGCAAGCTGTGCTGTTCTTGCAAGCCATGCTGTCCTCGCAAGCCGTGCTGTCCTCGCAATTTTAGCGGTCCTCGCAAGCTGTGCTGTCCTCCCAAGCTGTGCTGTCCTCGAAAGTTGTGCTGTCGTCTCAAGTTGAGCTGTCCTCTCAAGTTGAGCTGTCCTCTTAAGTTGAGCTGTCCTCTCAAGTTGAGCTGTCCTCTCTAGTTGATCTGTCCTCTCTAGTTGAACTGTCCTCTTTAGTTGAGCTGTCCTCTCTAGTTGAGCTGTCCTCTCTAGTTGAGCTGTCCTCTCTAGTTGAGCTGTCCTCTCAAGTTGAGCTGTCCTCTCAAATTGAGCTCTCCTCTCAAGTTGAGCTTTCCTCTCAAGTCTAGCTCTCCTCTCAAGTTGAGCGGTCATCTCAAGGTGAGCTGTCCTCTCAAGTTGAGCCGTCCTCGCAAGCTGTGCTGTCCTCGCAAGCTGTGCTGTCCTCGCAAGCTGTGCTGTCCTCGCAAGCTGTGCTGTCCTCGCAAGCTGTGGTGTCCTCGCATGCTGTGCTGTCCTCGCAAGCTTTGCTGTCCTCCCAAGTTGTGCTGTCATCCCAAGCTGTGCTGTCCCCACAAGCTGTGCTGTCTCCACAAACTGTGCTGTCCCCGCAAGCTGTGCTGTCCTCACAAGCTTTGCTGTCCTCGCAAGGTGTGCCCTCCTCGCAAGCTGTGTTGTCCTTGTAAGGTGTGCTGTCCTCGCAAGCTGTGTTGTCCTTGCAAATTGTGCCGTCCTCGCAAGCTGTGCTGTCCTCGCAAGCTGTGCTGTCCTCGCTAGCTGTGCTGTCCTCGCAAGCTGTGCTGTCCTCGCAAGCTGTGCTGTCCTCGCAAGCTGTGCTGTCCTCGCAAGCTGTGCTGTCCTCGCAAGCTGTGCTGTCCTCGCAAGCTGTGCTGTCCTCGCAAGCTGTGCTGTCCTCGCAAGCTGTGCAGTCCTCGCAAGCTGTGCTATCCTCGCAAGCTGTGCTGTCCTCGCAAGCCGTGCTGTCCTCGCAAGCTGTGCTGTCCTCGGAAGCTGTGCTGTCCTCGCAACCTGTGCTGTCCTCGCCAGCCGTGCTGTCCTCGTAAGCCGTGCTGTTCTCGCAAGCTGTGCTGTCCTCGCAAGCCGTGCTGTCCTCGCAAGCTTTGCTGTCCACTCAAGTTGAGCTGTCCTCTCAAGTTGAGCTGTCCTCTCAAGTTGAGCTGTCCACTCAAGTAGAGCTGTCCTCTCAAGTTGCACTGTCCTCTCTAGCTGAGCTGTCCTCTCAAGTTGAGCTGTTCTCTCAAGTTGAACTGTCCTCTCAAGTTGAGCTGTCCTCTCAAGTTGAGCTGTCCTCACAAGCTGTTCTGTCCTCGCAAGCTGTGCTGTCCTCGGAAGCTGTGCGGTCCTCACAAGCTGTGCTGTCCTCACAAGTCGTGCTGTCCTTGCAAGCCGTGCTGTCCTCGCAAGCCGTGCTAGCCTCGTAGGCTTTGCTGTCCTCTCAAGTTGAGCAGTCCTCTCAAGTTGTGCTCTCCTCTCAAGTTGAACTGTCCTCGCAAGTTGAGCTGTCCTCTCAAGTTGAGCTGTCCTCGCAAGCTGTGCTGTCCTCGCAAGCTGTGTTGTCCTCGCAAGCTGTGCTGTCCTCGCAACCTGTGCTGTCCTCGCAAGCTGTGCTGTCCTCGCAAGCTGTGCTGTCCTCGCAACCTGTGCTGTCCTCTCCAGCCGTGCTGTCTTCGCAAACCGTGCTGTCTTCGCAAGCTGTGCTGTCCTCACAAGCCGTGCTGTCCTCGCAAGCTTTGCTGTCCTCTCAAGTTGGCTGTCATCTCAAGTTGAGCTGTCCTCTCAAGTTGAGCTGTCCTTTCAAGTTGAGCTGTCCTCTCAAGTAGAGCTGTCCTCTTAAGTTGCGCTGTCCTCTCTAGCTGAGCTGTCCTCTCAAGGTGAGGTGTCCTCTCAAGTTGAGCTGTCCTCGCAAGCTGTGCTGTCCTCGCAAACTTGGCTGTCCTCGCAAGCTGTGCTGTCCTCGCAAGCTGTGCTGTCCTCGAAAGATGTGCGGTCCTCGCAAGCTGTGCTCTCCTCGCAAGCCGTGCTGTCCTCACAAGCCGTGCTGTCCTCGCAAGCTGTGCTGTCCTCGCAAGCCGTGCTGTCCTCACAAGCCGTGCTGTCCTCGCAAGCTGTGCTGTCCTTGCAGGCTGTGCTGTCCTCGCAAGTTGAGCTGTCCTTGCAAGTTGAGCTGTCCTCTCAAGTTGAGCTGTCCTCTCAAATTGAGCTGTCCTCTCTAGTTGATCTGTCCTCTCAAGTTGAGCTGTCCTCGCAAGCTGTTCTGTCCTCGCAAGCTGTGCTGTCCTCGCAAGCTGTGCTGTCCTCGCAAGCTGTGCTGTCTTCGCAAGCTGTGCTGTCCTTGCAAGCCGTGCTGTCCTCGCAAGCCATGCTGTCCTCGCAAGCTTTGCTGTCCTCTCAAGTTGAGCAGTCGTCTCAAGTTGTGCTCTCCTCTCAAGTTGAACTGTCATCTCAAGTTGAGCTGTCCTCTCAAGTTGAGCTGTCCTCGCAAGGTGTGCTGTCCTCGCAAGCTGTGCTGTCCTCGCAAGCTGTGCTGTCCTCGCAAGCTGTGCTGCCCTCGCAAGCTGTTCTGTCCTCGCAAGCTGTGCTGTCCCCGCAAGCTGTGCTGTCCCCGCAAGCTGTGCTGTCCCCGCAAGCTGTGCTGTCCGCGCAAGCTGTGCTGTCTCCACAAGTTGTGCTGTCCCCGCAAGCTCTGCTGTCCCCGCGAGCTGTGCCGTCCTCGCAAGCTGTGCCGTCCTCGCAAGCTGTGCTGTCCTCGCAAGCTGTGCTGTCCTCGCAAGCTGTGCTGTCCTCACAAGCCGTGCTGTCCTCGCAAGCCGTGCTGTCCTTGCAAGCGGTGCTGTCCTCGCAAGCTGTGCTGTCCTCGCAAGCCGTGCTGTACTCGAAAGCCGTGCTGTCGTCGCAAGCCGTGCTGTACTCGAAAGCCGTGCTGTCGTCGCAAGCCGTGCTGTCCTCGCAAGCT
The DNA here is from genome assembly GCF_023864345.2 of Schistocerca serialis cubense. Taxonomy (NCBI): domain Eukaryota; kingdom Metazoa; phylum Arthropoda; class Insecta; order Orthoptera; family Acrididae; genus Schistocerca; species Schistocerca serialis. Next base: position 22,856 of record NW_026047662.1, on the reverse strand, counting down.
GTGCTGTCCTCGCAAGCCGTGCTTGCAGTGATTTCAAGGTGTGCAGCATTCGCAATCTGTGCAGCTTTCACAAGGTATGCTGCCTTAGCAAAGTGTGCTACGTTCACAATGTGTGCTGCCTTTGCAATGTTTGCAGCCTTCACAAGTGATTCTGTCTTCGCAATGTGGTTCAAATTGCTCTGAGCACTATGGGACTTATTATCTGAGGTCATCAGTCACCTAGAACTTCGAACTACTGAAACCTAACCAACCTAAGGACATCACACACATCCGTGCCCGAGGCAGGATTCGAACCAGCGACCATAGGAGTTGCGCAGGTCCTGACTGAAGCGCCTAGAACCTGTCGGCCACCGCGGCCGGCTTCTTCACAATGTGTGCTGCCTTCATACTGTATGCTGCATTTATACAGTGTACTGGCTTCACAAGGTGTTCTGCCTTCACAAGTTGGCCCTCCTTCACAATATGTACTGCCTTTGCAGTGTCTTATTCCTTCACATGGTCTTCTTCCTTTGCATGCTGTGCTACCTTCGCAAGGTTTGCTACTTTCGAAAGGTTGACTGCCTTCACCGGATATGCAGCTTCCGCAAGGTAACCTTGCAAAGGCAGCACATATTGTGAAGGCAACACACCTAGCTAATGCAGCATTTCTTGTGAAGCAGCACTCCTTGAGAAGCCAGCACATCTTGTGAAGGTAGCACATCTTCTGATAGTAGAGGCAGAAAACCTAGCGTAGGCTGCACACCTTGCGAAGGCTACACACTGTGTCAAGGCAGAACAGCTTGCAAAGGCAGCACACCTCACGAAAGTAGCACACCTTGCGAAGACAGGACAGAATGCAATGGCAGAAAATCTTGCAAAGGAGAACACCTTGCAAAGAACAACTGCCTTGCAAAGGCAGCACACCTTGTGGAGGCTGCACACATTGCAAATGCAGGACACCTTGCAAAGACAGCACATTTCCTAAATACAGCTCTCCTCCAAAGGACAGCACATATCCCAAAGGCAGCACACCTTCTGGAGACAGTTTACTTTCGTGCATATTGTCCACAAACTGAGGAAAGAAATATAGGATGTGAAGTTACCTTCCCATTCCTGCATATTTTTGCGGGAACGGTCGCAGCATTCGGCATCTGGCAGTAGGTGTGCAGGGTTGAGGTTCCGTCATGACTTCTGGTGTGGTGGGCGCCCTGTCGCTCCACATCAGCTGTGCACGCGAGTGCAGCGTGCTCAGTGCAGCTGCTGCGCCACACTTCTGTGTGCAGCACGTTGGTCTCTGTTCCACAGGTGTAGCCTGTACGAGCGACCTTCCAAGCAGTTAATAATTAATGTAAACCCAGCCATGTCGCTGTTTTATGCTCTACGTGTTAATTTAATGGTACTCTTGTCTTACGTTTTATAATTCAATAGAAGAGTTCCGATTAGGAGATTGACCTCTTGGACGTAGAACGCCTTTCATATCTTCTGCCAAAATGATATTACCTTACTTAAATCTGAAGAGAGGGACTATTTTGTAATTAAAGGAACTCTGCTCGTTTACGTCGTTTACTGCTATCAGGTGGAACATATATATTAAATAGCCAGGTGTTGTAAACAGTACAAGCTACAACTGTATTACATATGAGTTTTCAACGTGATCCACTATTATGCCCTCTTTCGCGAGTATCACGGTCTCTAATTCATCTCCAGTTCCAGCATTAATTACAGCGCTTTATCCCAATACATCGTGTAGTGCAGTATCCTTTACTTCTGTAACTAGAATAATATCAATGTTTGGCTCATACATAAAGTCTTTCAAGGTACTTGCTTTTAGGGAGCTCCCTATGCTCTTTATGGATTCATAATGTATCACATTTCATAAATTCAACTCTTTCATCGCATGCAGTCAGTATGAAAGCTATGGATAAGTGTCACATACGTATCTACCTCTGTCGCTTGGTTTGGATGAGGTAACCATTCCCGTCCCCCCTTGCAATCTTAGTAAGCATGCAGCGAAAATCGTGCACAGACACACATGTGAAACTCTTAAATTGACCGAATCAGTTCGATAGCTGTGATTCAGGGCCTAGTGTAATGCCACCATGTGTTTGAAACCTCCGCAAAGAATTCTGTTGCATGGTTCATACTGATGTCTCGATATCGCCATCGTGTAACTTACAGCAAGTATTTTATTCTTGTCGCTCACCTACATTAAGGAAAATGGGAAACATTTACCACCTTCCGATATTGTTGTCATTGTTAGTAAGTAGAATGAAAGTAGTCTCTGGTCAGGAGAAACTAAAAGCGATTATTTGTTTCCACAGACAGAGCTTAACAATTCGTATCAGTACACTGTCCCATCCAAGGGGCAGATTCGTTAGTCTGTCGTATGCATATAACGAGATAACATAAAGACTTTACGTCACAGCTACTCAGTTCATGGGGCTAGGGAACCTACACACATCGACATCATTCACTTCTTGTTTGCTGAGATAGTATAAATTTCCTAAGTAAAATGACATTGCAAGTTGTTGTTGTAGTGAACATCTTCTAAATGCTTAATGCAAAGACACTATTTACACACGGTCATCCTGACTGACGATGCGAGGAAGTAAATTGACTGGCTCGGTTAAGAGGTGTATATAATTTTGATTCGCTTCACAATAGATTCACGTAGAATGGTCAATTTTGAAAGTTTCGGCGAACAATACAGTTAAGACTTTGATTACGATACATGCATCACATTCTTGTAAAGCTATTGTATTAAACGTGTGCTACTTTCGATATTAATCGCAATTGCAGAAAGCAGCAATGAATATGTCTCGTCTCGTTTCTGGGACCATTTCCCGTACTGTGCGACCCACAGAGCTTTATCGCTGCATCAGCGGTCGATTGTTGCTGTTGCCGCCACGGAATGATGGCAGTTAAATTCAAATTTCCTCCAAGTATAAGGGATTCTACGATATAAATGAAAATGGAAAGAAGTAACGAAAGCGGCAACTAGCAGTCAAACTCAACGTTCCTGGTGGTTTAATGCTATGACAATTTTAAACAATAAACTACGCAGTGGAACTGAGAGCTATCACAGGAATCTGCAATATACCCTCGATGGACAAACTGATTAAAGTTTTCGTCCTTGCCACTTCTCATTTTACAGACAACTGATTCTGACTACTTCTTATGAACTGCACTTAACTGAGGCCGTAACTCATGTCGAAGTTGTCTGTTTGTATTACTACTATCGCATCTTTCTTAGGTAAAGAACGAGCAAAATAGCAGTTTTGCGTTTAGCATGCAATCATCCAGGATACAATTTCTACAGTCAGAGCATTTTCTGTTGCGGCATAGGAATGATTATGTGATTACTTCTATATGGAATTCATCTGTAACTTTATGAACTCAATATTTAGAAAGAGGGCCAACCGAATTACATACTGCACACTGTGAATAATTGCTGCAATTTTGGTGGCAACAACAACAAACAACCAGTCAGTGCCGAGATTTGGCTGTAGAATAGTGGCAACACAGAGCTACCGTTGCAGCCGAGTGGTTCATGAAGCCTTGGCCGTGACCACAGCGGCTGAGGCGCGTCTACAGCCGTAGCAACCGCACAGCAGCCCACACTGAGGTGTGACGTCACACGGCACCCCTGTCTCGGTTGACCACCCACGACGTGTTTCGCTACATTTGATCAATTCACTATTTGCTCATACCTGAAACGTTAGTAAGTTTTTTTTTGTGATCGGTATAAACAAATGAAACGTGTTGTATAATACTCCCCTACGAGGGGCATTACTATTAACAATTTTACATTCAATTTTTATCAATAGCTTATTTGCTAGTTACCCCATTTCCTCTTTCTACGCTCAGTTAGCGTCAAGCAAATCACGCGTACCTTCGAAACTTGGACCTTTTTACCAGGTACATCTCTAGAAGTATTAGGTGCATAACATGTCTTTGTAATTTACACGCAGAACTTAATTTTCTACGAAAAAGACAGACGTCAATCCTTATCTCTGTTTAAGATACGCGTCGGAATCTCTCCCTACTTGAAGCGGCGAACGTATGTCCGAAACTCCGCCCATAGCTCATCCCCGCATATACTGCCGATTGCAACGTGCGCGCCCAGTAGTCACTGATCAGTTACGCCATTGTAATCTGTCCAGAGTGAGCTGTTTCGCCGTCCACAGATTATTACAGAACGTGCACGGCCTTTATATCCAGTTTATGTATTTTAGACTTTCCGTTTCAAGGTTTGCCAAATGACAGTCGCTCCCAGTCCGTGTTTCACGACCGCTTTCTTTGCAGTCTGCCGCCGATTGTGAACTTAGCTCCTTTTCCAGTCACATAACGTTTCTTCCAACGTTTATTCTAATGACTGATGCCTCTTGTTACTCCATGCCATGAATGGTTATCTGCATTCCGAAGAGCTAAATGAAAATTAATGCAACGTAGACTATTATTTTAAACTGATGGAAGTAACAGTTCTTAGCGAGTAGCCTCGAACCCGATATTCAGTTCAGAGTTTACCTCGGACGAGAAAAAACGTTCTGTGTAGTGTTGAAAGTTGTGACGAAAAAAGGAATCTATTTATTTCCATTCTCTACAAAGGCAGTACAAAAAAATCAACTTATCTCATATCTGTAATACAAATTTATTTGAAAGCGCTGGCCATCGCTACGGTCGTACGAAGGCAATCCAAAGTTTATTCCACACCGCCAGACTGCGTTATGCGATACTCTCTGGCGCTGTGTGCTGACGGATTTGAAATCGCAGCCGCCTGTCTCTGTGACGTGGCAGTCTTGTTCGCTCACAGTTATTTCATATTTCGTGTTACCTCCTTTCATGCTAAAAGACCGCAGCCTTCTCTCCACGCACACGAAAACAGATTTCTATTTTTTTTTTTTTCATTTCACGAAAATGCGTGATTCGCGCCGAACCAGCGATACGGAAAGACACCTTCTATTGGCGCCTCGCGTGGCTGAAGACGTTGACTGCGAAAGGAGTTTCGGAGGACGCAGTGCAGCCGTTGGTCGACAGATGGCACTAGGCGACTTGCAGTGTCCGGCAGTGATATAAACAATAAGACGCTAAAAAGAAATAAACAGCGCGGAAAAGAGTAACATGTCTACTGGGCATCTTGTGACACACGGCGATCACGGACCTTGTATATAATAGTGCACACGAAAATTCTGATAGCCTTTTGTTGAGAATTGTAAATATCGAAAGCGGGAGAAATGTTAAGCGTAAAAATAAAATCTTTGCTTCTCTGTGTTTCCGTTTTGTAACAGGAAAGGTAAGTTAATATTTACTTTCATTGCGTGAAACAAAAAGTAAAACATTCCTTAGCAGTTCTACGTATGTCTACCGAGTGTGTTTTTCACAAACCGATCTTCCACCACCGCCTGTGGTTCGTCATTTAAACACTATCATATCGGTTTTCGAAATGCGGTTACCGGTTACGGATTTTTTACTGTATTTTAAAGGTAAAACACACTATCACTACATTCCATCATTTTACCGTTTGTAGCACAATCATTTTATCAGAGAATAAGTAAGTATTGAACTCCTGGGAATGCGGTCAGCGCTCAAGTCGGCTCATCTCTGGCATGAATGACGGTGCACGATGACAAAATCTCGCTTAAACAGCACTGCTTAAAGTTATGCCTTTTTTCACATACGTGGCACATAGGCCTCTGGATGACTTCCAAACGGGTCGACCCCCCATGTTCCGCCACGTCACTCGAATACCAGCACTGGTTACACGAAATCGCCAAATAATGACATTGTATTGACTTTGAACTTTTTTAATTATGCTTGCAGATCTTAGTAACGTAGAAGCCGAATGTATTTTTCTGTTGATTCTCCCTCTTCTGCAGCCCACAGAGCTTTGTCAGTGCCCCAGCCATTGATTGTTGGTGCTAGCCTTCCGCAACGTCGGCAGTTGAACTTTCTAGATACTAATGTCGATTTTATTAAGTAAATGAAAACGGAGGAAAATGAAAATAATTGCAAAACCACCAGTCAAACGTAACGTTTAGCGAAGTTATAGGCGAGCAAAGCCTTAAGCCAAAAATTACGACAATGGGGCACACATAACCGTTATTGCATAAATCCACATTCAGAGTTGGGCCTTCCACGCACAATGTCGCAAAAGTTACCGTTATGTCCAAACGAAATTACGCATCGTATTCTTAGATGAAAAATGCCACTGACTTCCACTAATCACTTGTGGCGTAATGTCTTCATAACACTTCCACCTCACTACAATAACCGGTTGTGAGCTCTATTACACATTCTGTCCGATGTAGAAGCACTTCAATATTTCCGCAATAGTAATTTAGGAGATACTCAAAGCTGTCACCTTTGGTCCTCTTAATTATCACGTCAGTATTCACATATGTTACGTGAGCGTCGACCACCGGTTTGTTCACACGGAGAGATGATGATTTCTTGTCATCAAACAGCACATGTGTAAACCGAATCACAAAACTCGTCGTTCATCCGAACATGAGTTAACTATCGTATTCGCCTCTAGAAAACTGTACTTATTGATAAAAGCGACAGTAATTTCCGTAACCGTTCTCTTTCCATAGCTAAATGTTTCGTCAACTGTTAATTGCATTCTTCTTAGTTCAAGGGTTTTCAGTTCTTCAGCAATACATAAAGTAACAGTTTCAAAGACGAGATATTTATGAAATGCCAGTAAAACAGCACTGCGCCGAAAATTCCGTTACGACTGTGGACGGAGTGTGTCGCAACGACATTCTTCTGACACACACTTCCGGCGTTCTTGGCCGGCTTAGACGTGAGTAAGAAATCGTGGTTCAGATGAATGTCTCCACCGCGTCTTCCTGGACCAGCTGACACCAGCCGTGCTGCCAAACGAGGTGTCGACGTCTGCGACGCTGCTTCCCCCGTGCTTAAAACGTAAACGAGTCTTGAGACTCCTCTGTCATCTGTCGATGCTACGGCAACAGCCGCCATGCGGCTACAAGTTGCTGCTGTACATTCTCCTCTCTGCGGCCTGTCTTTCCACACAAGTGATGGGGCTCGGTTTTACGTGAATATAAGTGACGTAACTATTATTGCGTACAACACCACAGCCAATATTTACAGTTACTAGTAACTGCTTTTTCGCATTACTCATCTTAAATGTATTCACTTTTCGTAATATCTTAACTGTTTTCGTATGTGCTTGTGGTCGTCGGCAAGCAAATGCATCATTACCAGTGCAGAAAACTCATCGCCGTCAAACCGGCATCGGAGACGAATTTGCGTACCTGGAAAGGTAGCTACTTACGAGAGTTTACATGTATTCTGGAACCTACACAGCTTACTCTGTTATTGGCCCCACTAAGAAAATAAAATTAGCACTCGAAAAATTCCGTCTGTTTAGGAACTTAGGGAATGTCAAGGGCGCACTCTTTGTTTGGCTCTAGCTTTAAAACGCCATAAAAACATTTAGTCGTGTATATGTAACCTTTTGCAACTCTGCACCTTACAAATTATTTTTCTCGCCTTACCCGTGTTTCTACTAGCTGACTAGTGAAATGTTTTCCTTATTACAGCATTTTCCATTGCGAAGTGGGGCTGTGGCCCTTTACATATTCCGGCCACATATTAAGAGAGTGTTATGATTGTCCTGATGACAATGATGATGGAAAAGAGAAAGTTGTTATTATTGTGTCTCGTACTATCAAGAGCTTAGTGAGTATCTATGCAGTTTCTTTGCGACAGTACTTTATTATCTAAAGATCAGGGCAGGCGCCTCTTGCTGATACACTATGGTGACGTCATAACATCCACACTCGCGACTCATTCATTGCGAATGGCTCTGCACTGCCACATATGCTAGCTCTGTAATGGAGTGTGGCTGGCCTCACATTCTCCTCACTAAAATAATACAGTGAGTGCTCTGACACATTATGGTTTTTTGAAAAAATTAAATTCTTCGCTATTTCAAAGCGTCTCAATTTTGTTCTACTGTAAGTGTAAAACAGTTTGAAAACGTGGAAATGGCGGATATCTGTTCGACTGTGTTTTACTCTCTGGGCGATAAGCGCAAAAATACTTTTTTAAGGCATTGTCTTCGCCTCGACAAACGAATCTCCTCTCTGTTGACAACATTCTGACATTGTTTCCGTCACGTCTTCCTCCTCGAAATTCTACAGTAGTCTGTTTCACATTTTTGCTGTACGTTAAAAAATACCGCATTTTTTTTTTTTACTACGAAAAACGAGATTATCATTTTTATTTCTTCTTGTGAAGTGTGCTATCCGTCGCGTTTAAATGACCGACATTGCACAGTTGTACCACAGATTGGCACGATTTGTGTATCTACATACTCTTCAGAAATCATTGCCCATTCTAATCAGGAAACGTATTTAAATCTTGCTTCGTAACGATTTGGTTAAATGTATCACATGTGCTTTTACGTAGTCACTGTGTACTGAACTTCAAAGTTATAAATCGCTCGTCACGCATTCCGTCATTTTGCTGTATTTAGCACTTTCTACCATATACGAAGTGTATTGGATGGCTGAGAATTCGACCATTACTGTCGCGTCACGTCTAGAAGAAACAGGGTGGGGGAAAACAATTTGACCGAAAGTGCAGAGCAGGAAGGCAGCAACAAATGAAGGAATTTCGGTATTGCGAGTGTCAGTTGAATATTTCGGGCGCTATGCCAACATGGCAACTGTGGTCACTTTGAAGATTTGCTATGACATACTTATAGCAATAAGTGGCGGCTCCCTTCTTGCTCATTTTCACCTTTTTAAGACATATTGAAACATGAGACATGCACATCTGATTCTCTTCATCTCTAAAAACGTGCAGTGTCCGAAGTCAGCTAAGTGCGATACACGTGTAAGTGGCGCTTTAAATTTATCTTGTTCTCATGGTGGCGGTTGGTTAGTTCACATAGCCTGTGTTTACGTATACATTTTCTGTAAACTACCAGTCATTTGGAGCCAAGACGGTCGTGTGTGGGATTTTAATTACGTTCCGGTGCCGCCGAAAATATTCAGTCGCGAAGCCTACTTGCTCAAATTTTTGTGTTTCATGCTGCGTTTCCACGATACACTTTTGGTCAGATTGTTTCTATGCACCCTGTATGACGACGCCGGATGGCAAACTTCGCTGAATCACAACAGCTTAAATTTTTCTTTTCTTACGAACGCTGGGTGACTGCCACCCATATTCTGCCACGTCACTGGAACGCTAGCACGCGACACATAAAATCACGAAACCAGTATCAGATTCGCGTAATTACACTGTACCGATTATGTGCATATTTAAACGTTAATCACAAATGTAGATTGCAGTAATGTGTAAGATGAATTTCTTTCTCCGTTAGTCTTCCGCGTCATGCAACCGACAGAGCTTTGTCGCTGCCTCAGCAACTGATTGTTGCTGCTACCACGCGGAAAGATGTCAATTTTAAAGTCTGCCGCGAGTAATGGCGGTTTTCTGAAGCAAACGAAAGCGGGAGAAAAATGTATATGTATCATCTGATCAAGAGTGAATCCCTAATTGGCACAGCGACTTAATTTTTAATATTTACGAGCAGCAGAGCCTGGCGTAGCCGTCCAGTTGCGAGATGCGTGTCCATTCCGACACGTGAATCGCACCCCTAGTCGCTGCCAGTTGTAACATTGTAATGCATTCGAAGTGTGCTCTTTCGCACACCGCACCTACATGGATGGTCTTGTGTCTCAGCTGCGTCCAGCTGATTGTATCCTACACTCCTAAGAAGTAGACGATTCTGTGAGAAAATCTTCTGGAAAACACGTATAGAAATTGTCAAAAAACACCTTCAGAACCTTTCTATCCAAGCCAGTTAACGCTTGTGCTACTTATATTACGGTCACTTTAATGACACACGTGGTGCAGAATATGCGTAGCAGTAAGGGATGGAACTTATTTACACCCCACGGCTTTGAAAACGTATCATGGCTAGAAAAATTCCTGTCGAGTCGAGGCGAAACCTTAAACAAGTGCACAGGATTACCAGATATGTTGTCACCACCCATCGATTGTGAAGGTTTAATAAACAAGTTGACAGCGTCGTCTGTTTCGCATCGAGGCGGAATATAATCGCAGTGTGAGAACCTGTCTTACTTCGTGGCAATGTGTCCAGCTGTTGTCATGTATTTCTACAGACTGCATTCGTATCTGGTAACGGATAAGGAAAAAGATCTATCATCGGCCCTAACACACTGCGCATGTGAAGAGGAGCACCGTATGGAAACTAACAAGTAATTTACTGGAAAAAAAAATCTTGCGTCAGCGATATTATTCTGTCGTGTCTGGGCAGCGCCGAACGCGAGAACGAACGCCACCAAAGCTTTATTTTAATTTACGGTGCCTGATTGCGTTGTACGGCGCTCGTTGGCGCACGTGAAACTTTGGGCACACATACACAGCGTTTCATACCTTAGGCCATAGTCACACACATGTAGACGGCAAATGCATCTATCCTTGCCGTGTCGAGGTTCGAAACCAGGTGGATAAGACAGTTGCAGTATTAAGCACACATATCAACGACGGATCTCCGTGTCGTATTAGCGTCACACGTGTAGCAATTCCGTTAAGCTAATTTCCCCAAGACTCGCAGTGCTAATCCGGTATCTATCCCTGTTGCGTTTGGTCAGATGGGACGACAGCAAACGTTTCACACACTGTCCTGACAATTCTTTATTTTCACGAACGACAGAATTCCTGTTCTTGTTAGACTGTGGCTCATTTAGCTGGCCGCTTCTACAGAAGAGCAAATATCGGCCTGGCGGGAAGCATACAGTTTTCTGGCCGTTTCCTCAGGAGTACGTGTGGTGTGTGTCATTATACCTTAAGAACTAACATCTGTGATGTGCGAATTTACACAGAATAAGAGGCTATGGTCCCTGCATACTCCAGTACAGATAGCGACACAGTATCGAGATATGAAGCGTGAAGAACCGAATACGTTACTGATGGAGGACGCCCTTATACCGAGTTAGAGATTAACATCCCGTCGTCTCAAAATCTTCGCCATTCGTAGCGTTTTACACCTGACGACCGACACGCATCCCTGCTTTCAACCCATGGAAGGACACACTCGCCCTGTTTATTACGGCCGACTCTGCAGCGCCACACGTGCAGCCCCTGCCTTCGACAGAGCTCGGCCTTACAGTATTCTCACTAAGACGATGCGTTTAGTACTGCGAAAGATTTGTCCTATAATTAAGTTTTAGCGTTTAAATGGTGTACTGTTTGTTCTGCTACTGCTTTAATATGTTATCTAAACATATAAATGCCGTACATCTAATCGATCGTTAGGAAAACGGGGATTACATGTTCCAAACGCACAAATTTCCATCGCTTTATTTTCTGCATCGACATTCGAATCGCACAGCCTTTGTTGCCAAAGAGTTTTCGTTGTGGTTTGCTTCCTCCTCTGCGAAGTAGTGCTGTGATTTCTTATGCATTCCATCCACGTATCAAATCAGCATGAAAGTTGCCCTAATGAGAATAGAGAAGAAATTTAACATTACTAGGTGCTCGTACGAAGTGTGGTGTCCGCTCTCCGACGTGTCCGAAAAGTCCATACCAGGAAACCGCACTACAAAATGGCACGCATTGTGTATGTTGATAATCTTTAAAAACCGTGTCCCAATTACGGCAAGCACAGTTGCTAAGCTAAAACTAGTGTGTACTAATAAAATGTTTAATATGTCTCCAATACACTGACTTTACATAGGAAAGCGTCTCACGTTGAATTGCTAGAACAATAATTATAAAAGGTGGCAATGTTATTTACGCACTATCTTTTAAATAGATACGATGGTATCTGATACCCAGCTACTAATGCAAAGAAACGCACTGATGCTAAAATGCTTTAAATTCTTGCTATCATTTAATATTTAAAATTTAATAATTCTCTTCTTGTTAATATTTAATTAATTAACTTACGTCGTTCAGATTTCGTAACGATGACGGCCTTAAAATTTAAAGTTGTTCAGTCCCTGTTTTGTTTTCTTTCAATTGTTGCGAGCCAGCGATGGTGCAATATTGTTCGCTTTCAAGTCTACACATTTATAAAAATCAGGTCCAGGAAACACTTTTGTGATCACGGTTGCGATTCAGACGGTATTCGCGTCATTGTACTGATTAAGAGTTATCGTTTCCGAAAGATGCAGGTTCGATCAAAGCTGTGTGCGCTTTTGCGCGTATAATGAAAATATTCCTAACACGTCGCGTAACAAAAAGTAACATGCGAATCACAACCGTGGTCAAACGAAGAAAATATATGATGACATAAATGTTCTTCGCTGTTATGCAGGACAGGTTTAGATTAAACACCGCAATTTTCAGTCTTTTTAAATCACAGTACGATACGCTTTAGAGATATTTGTTTTGAATAACTTGCATTTACCTTTTCTTATACAATATGGTCCTTGTCCGCGAGAATTATCTCTCTCTCTCTCTCTCTCTCTCTCTCTCTCTGTCTCTGTCTCTCTCTCTTTTTTATAGCCTTTATACATTCACATTACATACATCGATTAAGAAACTTTTCTTTCTCTACCGACCAGCACGAGCACAAAACCCGCCCAGACAAAATGTCTTACATAGAATTAGTTCTCACCTAAGAATCATATATAGTTTCGTAGTACAAACAATGCTAGTTTATTCCGTGCAATAGAAAGTCTTTGATTCACTGAGCACAAAAATTAAAATAATAAAATTATAATTACAATTTTAATATCGTCAGTTATTGTTTATTTTATGAAAATAAGGTTTGACATTGTCGTAATATTATTTTTCATCGTTGTAGCACTATAACGTACTCTGAATATTTCTGTGAATGACGCATACTACTTTTCTTTCGTTCCGACCGACGCTTCGAAGTAAATATCGAAACTGCTTTGGAGTTTATCCACGTACGGTTCCAGAGGCTACGTGTAGCAGCTTTCAGTCTAATCAGGATTGGTGACAAATGAAGCTGTTTTGTCTTCTGGTCTTAAGAAACTGATAGCACCTCTTTGTTCCGACAGACTATGCTTGACCGTTCCTACACGTGGACCACAACGTCACACGCGTTTTGCTCAGGTTGTGCCGCAGGTGTATATTGAGACCAGAAAGGAAAACAACGATTAAATCATTATATATGAGTTCCTCTCATTCACTTCTGTGCCTGTTATTCAGTCCTCGCCGTATGCGATGCTTTATTTGGGAAGTAAGGAGCGTCTCTAGTTAGTTTCGGTAGCAAACTTTTGCCCACAGCTGAAACTCAGTTTCCAAACCACATCTGCCATGAAATGAGGTCGCTTTACTAGTGATGCGATGAAGCGGTTTCCCAACTCTGGGTAAATCTGTTTTTTTTTTACTTTCATTGCCTAGGGGAATTCACTGAAAGACCATAGTGTTGTCTCCCTTAACCATAGAAAACACGATAAGAAATATTACGGTCTTCCGATTAAACTACAGTTGAGAAAAGCCTTCACTTCATCATCGTAATCGGATTTCCTTCTCGGTCACCGACCTATAGCTGTTCGGTAAGAGATAAACGGACAATTAAAATGACGCGGTGTTTATAAATTGCCGCGAAACCTGCCGTGGGCCGAAAATTCCGTTACAACTGGGAACGGAGTTGCTCGCGACGCCATTCTTGCGTCAGACGCTGTCGGTGCTCTTGACGAGTTAAACTTGAGTAGCGGTTCGGGATTATTTTATGAAGTTCCATCCCTCTTCTTTTGGTGACCGTATCATTGTCGTCGTGCTGCCAGGGAAGATGTCGATGTCTGCGACGCTGTTTCCCCACGTCGGGGCGTCAATGATTCGACGAATTACTCTGGAGTACAGCCGCTGTCCAGGTTGAAACTACAGTTGCGAAATCTGATCTGTGCGGCCTCTCTGATGACAGAAGACGTAAAGCCTTTGTATGACATAAAAAAGTCTGTTTACCTCGGTTTTGCGTCGATAACAGTACTGTCAATATAGCTGGCAAAACACACGTGCGAATTATTACACATAGTTAAGCCGAACATATTTCTCCATCCCCTGCGGCCTACAGAGCTTTGCCACTGATGGCAGTTCGACTCTCTCGCGAGTGACGGCTGTTATCTGACCTTTCTTAAAATCCACCCACAGCAGGACGTCGCGCCGCCCGCCATTCACGAGATACGTGTCCGTTCCAACATGTGAATCACACGCCTAGTCGATGGCCAGTTGCACCATTTTAATGCATCCCGACAGTGCTGTTTCGCAGTCTGCACATTCATGGGCGGCCTTCTGTTCCAGCTGCCTCCAGCTGACGGTATCCTAAATTTCTGAGGAGGAGGCGGAGGTTGTGTGAGAAAATCTTCCAGAAAACACCTATAGAATTCGTCAAAAACCACCGTCAAAACATTTTTATCCGGGTCAGTTAATGCATGAGATTCTGTTTGATTATGCTCACACGGATCACACGCTTTGTGTGGTAAGAGTTGTTACATATATACGCTTCAAAGTTATGAAGACTTGGAACGGTTAGAAAGACTCGTCTTGAGTCCCGGCCAAGTCTTAATCATATACGCATTATCATCGTCTATATTATCAACAGACATCGATTGTGAAGATGTATAAAAAATTGTCGACAATGTCACCTGCTTTGTGCCGATGCGTAATTTAAATGCGGTGTGCATCGACAGATTCCATTCGTAACTGGAAACAGATTAAAATATATCTATCCAGAACCTTTAAACACTGCACCTGTGAGGACAAAGAACACGTTCAAGTCAAGCAGTAATTCACTGACAAGGCGGTAGAAAATTAAAACAAAAAAACTTGTCCCATCCATAATCTTTTGTCCCGTTGCTGGGCAGAGCAGGTCGCGAGAACCAATACCGCAAGAGCTTTCTTGACGGTGCCTGAATGCGTTACACGCTGCACGCCGGCCTGTGTAAAATTTTGGACACAAACCGTGTTCCGTACCTTCGGCCAATCTCGAAACTCTGCCGTAGTGTCCTTCATATTCTTGCCATATATTAAAACAATCTTGCAAATTTTTTTTATTATCACGTAAAACAAAAGTTAGTATTTTGATTGTCTCTTATTAAACGTGCTATCACTCGTGTTTCAATAGTCGACATCGCAAAGTTGTCCCGCGACCCAGTGTGATTTGTATGTCTACGTACTCTTTCTAAATGATTGCCCAGTGTGGGACAAGCACATCTGCGGGAAATTCGTTATGATACAATTATTATCTAGTATTCGAATCTCTGATTTGTCGGTTATATACATATTTCGGGAGGTGTATGCGGCCTTCAAATCGTTTTGTGACAGTAAAATAGTAGGACTGCTACTACATTCCACATCTGCGATGTCGATGCTGGATGTGTCCCTACAACCACAGCCGCCTCTCGCTTAGTGGCAAAGGCTCGAGCTCACAACAGTGGCTGGGAACAAAAACATCCCCTAACCCTGCGTACAGCGGTGGGAATGTGAATTTACTCCAAGTCTTCTGCCCACATCTAAACGCCTAATCTTTTCAGGTGCAGAACGCTTCCACCAGTGTCCGCCTCGTATTTCTTTCGACAACGAGCGTAATTCTGGTCTACTAATAAAGCAGCCACGAACGCTTTAATGGGCCTGGATAAGACTTTTGAACATCCCTTTACGTGTGATCTGCTCCTCACACTTCTCCATCTTATATTTTCACTGGCGTCCGTAAGGAATTCGAACTCTACATTACATATTGACGTTTTACTTTCACAATACGAAAACACCGCCAAGTTTGTTTCATCGTCGACAGTTGCTCAGCGGAGACCATAGGTGTGAAACGTATGAAGCTTGGAACGTACCGCAGGCGGTCGTTCCGGCTAGTGGAATCTATTAAGGTCTCACATGTAACCACCAGAACTGTTTACGTATACATTTTCTGTAAAATACCTATCATTTTGAACAAAGGCCTCAGTATGGCAGATTTCAATTACGTTCCCGTAGCGCTGAAAATATGCATTTACGACCCTTAGTTGCCATACACACATTCCTATGTTTCATGCTGTCCTTCCGCCCTGCACTTTTGGTCAAACTGTTTCTCCACGCCCTGTATAACGGTGCTGGATGGAAAACCTCGCTCAAACAGCACTGTTTAAATTAGTCGCTTGATACGTTCGTTACACATACGTCACTGAATGACACCCAGCCAGGTTGTCCGCCTATATTCCGCCACGTCTCCGGAAAGCCAGCACGCGATCCACAAAATAACGAAACCAGCACCAGATTCGCATAGTGACACTGTACTGGTCGTAACCACATTCGGACATTAATCGCAATTGCAGATCATAGTAATGTAGGAGCCGAGTTTATCTTTCCGTTAATTCTCCGTCTCCCGCAGACCACAGAGCTCTGTCGCTGCATCAGCGGTCGATTGTTGCTGCTGGCGCCACGGAATGATGGCAGTTAACATTCAGAGTTTCTCCGGAGTGTCTGCGATTCTGTTAAAGGAATGAAAACAGAAAGAAGTAACGAATGAGCCAACTCGGAATCAAACAGTACGTTTCTGGTAGTTTAATGCGATGACAATTTTGAATGATAACTTTGGTGATGCGACTGCGTTACCAGCAATTACAGAAACCCAGGTTTTAAGTTGGGCCCTCACTACAGTTATCGTCCGTGCCAAGTTTCATTTTAAACACAACGGAATTGTACTATTTCCAATGAACTACACATAACTGAGCCTCTAATTCATGACCAAGTTGACTGTTACTACTACTGCTACTCTCGTATTTTTCTTTAGGTAAATAATTAGCACAATGCTCACACGAGAAAGCGGTCTTGCGTCCATCATGCAATCATCCTGGAAACAATTCCTCCAGCCAGAGCATTTCTTTTTCCGACACAGGAATGATTTTACAATTACCTTTGCATGTAATTCATACTTTACTGTATAAACTGAATACTTAGTAAAAGGGCGAACCGAGTTAAGTACTGCATAGTGTGAATGAATGCTGCGATTTTCCAACAAAGAACAACGGGCACAAAATACTGAGACTCGGCTACAGATATCTGCCATCACCGAGCTGCAGTGGCAGCTGAGTCATTCGTGAAATCTTAATGGCGGCCACGGCTGCCGAGACTCGTCCACGGATGCAGCAGCAGCCCACAGTGTGGCGTGACGTCACAAGGCACCCCTGTCTCCAAGACAACGCACGACGTGTGTTACTATATCTTATCACTTATTTCCCTTTATCGAGCATTTCCATATTTACTCACCTTTGAACTCCAGAATATTTTCTCGGTATCAATACAATCAATTTCAACGCTCTGTATAATACTTTTATACGAGCGGTACGATTATTAACAATTTTACATTCAATTTTGTCGGGTACTTGTTCGTTAGTTACTGTATTTCCTCATTCTAAACCCAGCGTCAAGCAAATTACGTTCACCTCTGAAACTTGGCCCGCCTTTACAAGGTACATATCTAGTAGTATTAAGTGCTTAACACGTCTGTATGATTTGCATGCAAAGCTTGATCTTCTATGAAAACCGCAGACTTCATTACGCGTCTGCTGCCAGTTGTAAGATGCATTCCAGTAACGTGTCCCACTCACTGACCAGTTACGCCGATTTTAATCTGTCCACCCGGTGCCATATCGCCGCCCACAGATTTCTGGATACTCTGCCTACGTAACAGAACTTTTCCGCTCTTTGCCTCCCGCTGCTGTCGATGTAGTTCAGATTTGCCGTTTCAAGATCCGCCAGACAGTCGATGGCTCGCAACACGCGATCCGCGACCGCTTTCTCTATAGATTGCCGCCGGTTGTTAATTTGGCTCTTTCTCCATTCAGATGATGTATCTTCCAGCGTCGCACCTAACTGCGTATGCCTCTTGTTACTCCATGCTACGAATTGTGCCCTTTTACTGAAGAACTAAAGAAAAATTAATGCCACGTATTATTTTGAGTAGTTGAAAAGTACACTTCGTAGGCAATATACTTGCACCTCACATTGAAATCAATTTTTTTTCCTCTCAGGAAAAAGAAAAGATGTTCCGGGGAGTGTTGGAATGTGACGAAAAAAACAGTATTTATTTCCATTCTTTGCAAAAGAAATACGAAATATAAACTTATTTTATGTTTTAATATGCTACTACTTATTTGACAGCGCTGAGCAACGCTTCGCTCGAGAACGAAAACAGTCTGAAATTTATTCTACGACTCCTGACTGCGTTATACGATATTCTCTGGTGCTGTGTGGAGGCGAATTTGGAACCGCAGACGCCTGTTTCTCTGGTGTGGCGGTCTTGTTCGCTCACAGTTATCTCATTTTATCTTCTGTCATACATATAGGCTACAGCCCTCCCTCGTTGCCCACTACAAGAGATTTCGATGAACGGATGTTCTGTTTTTATTTCTTGGAAGTGCGTAATTCGCACCCGAATCAGCGGTATACGCTGTGATGGCGCCCCGTGTTGCAGAAGAAGGTAACTGCGAAAGGAGTTACAGAGGACGCAGTGTCGTCGATGTCCGACAGATGGCAGCATGCGACTTCCCGTGTTAAGCTTTGATATAGGGAATAAGCCGGTGAAACGGAATACACAGTGCGAAAAAGATGTATACGGGCTCCATTGTGTATAATACGGACATTGAAATTCTGATACCTTTTTATAGTAAATTATAAATGTCGAACGGAGGAGAATGTTTAGCGTAAAAATAAATTTTTTGAATCACTTGTGTTTCCGTTTCGAGAAAGTAACGGAATGTTAATAATCGCTTCCATTCTGTCAAACAAAATATAAACGTTATTTAACAGTTCTACACACGGCTAACGAATGTGCTTTCCATAAACCGAACTGCCGCTACCGCTTCTGGTTCGTCATGTAAACGCTATCATATCGACTCCCGAAACATGGTCACCGGTGCCGGATTTCTTGCTGTATTTCGAGGGAAAAAAACACTACCACAGCATTCCATCATTTTACGGTTTTAAGCACTTTCATTTTATCGAAGAATTGAGACTGCGGTCAGCACCCTTGTCGTGTCATGTCTGATAATGTGTAACAGTGCAGGATGACAAAACCCCGCCCAACCGCCACTGCTTACGTTTGCGTTTTCTCACACACGTCAGTGACTGACTACCAAAAGGGACGCCACTCGAACGCCAGCACGGGTTACACAAAATCGTAAAACCAGCGTCGCATTCGCATACTGACACGGTACTGGCGTTGGGCACTTTTAATCGCGGTTGCAGATCGTGGAAAGATAAAGCTGAGTTTATTTTTCCGTTAATTCTGCGTCTGCTGCAGCCCACAGAGCTTTGTCGCTGCCTCAGCGACCTATTGTTGCTGCTGGCGCTCCACAATGTCGGCGGTTTATCACTTGCTCGCTGACAATGGCGGTTTTATGGAGAAAATGAAAACGGAGATATTATAGTAAATGCACAACCACCAATCAAACTTTACATGTAAACGATAAACTTTTAAACGATGAACATCGTCGGTGGGGCACACATAACTGTATGTTGTCCATTTAAACCCTCATTTAGAGTAAGGCCTTCCACACAGAAACTCGCAAAACTTATCATTCCGTGCAATCGAAATTACGCATCGCATTCCTCAATGAAAAATACTACTCACTTCCACTAATCACTTGTGGCGTCGTGCTTGCGTGACAGTTCCACCTCCCTGTAGCAAACGATTGTCTGCTATATTAAACACTGTCCGCATATAAAAGCATTTCAATTTTTTCGCAATAGTAATTGACGAGCTAAAAAGGTTTTTCGTCTTGTTACTGCTTAATTATCATGTCGGCATTCACAAACGTTTTGTGAATTGCCTGTTAACAGGGATTGATAATGTTTTATCGCTCTGAAACAGCGGCTGAAACTCGTATGCAGACGTAGAAACCGAATCGCAAAAGTCGTCGTTCGTTCCAACAGAAACTACCCATGACACTGGTCGCTGGAAAATGATATTAACTTATATAAGCGAGAGTAATTTCCATAGCCATTGTCTTCGTAAAGCTGAATGTTTTGTAAACTCACCATCGTAATTAGTTCAGAGGCTTTCGTTTCTTCAGCAATACGTAAACGAACAATTACAGAGACTTGGAACGGTGCCGAAACTTTCGTTACAAATGGGAACGGAGTGTATCGCAGCTACATTGCCCTGACACTCGCTTTTCGGCGTTCTTCGCCGGATTAGCCATGAATAACAAACCGAAGTTCGGACGAATCTCTCCGTCGCCTCTTTCTGGACCAGCCGACTGCAGCCGTGCTGGCAAACAAGGTGTCGATGTCTGCGACGCTGCTTCCACCATGGTTTAAAAGTTATCAAGTCTAGGAGAGCCTCTGCAGCTTCCCAACGCTAAGGCAACAGCCGCCGTGACGGTACAAGTTACTGCTGCACACTCTCGTCTCTGCGGCCTGTCTTCTCACGGAGCAGATGTTCCTTGGTTTTTACCTGAATATAAATAACGTAAGTAATGTTGCCAAAACACTACGGCGAATATTTACATTTATTACTAACTGTTTTCTCGCATTATCGTCCTAAGCATATTCAGGTTTCCTAATACCCTCACTGTTTTCACATGTGTTTGTGTCCGCCGGCAATCAAATGCGCCATTAGCAGTGCAGGAAACTCACCGTCGTCAAACCAGCATCGGAGAGAAATTTGCTTACCGAGAAAGCAACTTGTGAAGGTTTACATCTATTCTAGAGCCGACACAGCTTGGCCTGTTGTTGACATTTCTTTCGACAACGAGCGTAATCCTGGTCGGTTAACAGAGGAGCCACTAACGATGTAGTGGGCCTGGATAAGACTTTTGAACATCCCCATACGTCTGACCTCATCATACTCTTCCAACTTATATTTTCACTGGCGTCCGTAAGGGATTCGTTCTCTACATTACTTGTTGACCTCTTCGTTTCGCAATACGAAAACACCACTAAGTTCGTTTCGTTGTCCATATTTTGCTCAGTGGAGACCATGGGTCTGAAACGTATGAATCTTGGAACGTACCGCAGGCGTTCGTTCCGGCTAGTAGAATCGATTAAGGTTTAACATGTAAACATGACTACAGAAGAGTGGTTTCCGAAATTTTGGTCATCCCAATGTTGTGTCCCGCATGGCCGCCGTCTGTGTCGCGCCGTTCGTCTTGACTGCTCAGTACAAACATGGAAACTCGCAGCAGGTATCCGACTCTGTTAGCCCACCTTGATGCAGGGCTAGAAGCAATATTCACAACATTTCAGTATAATCAAAACAGTTAATAAGTAGAATAGTGTTTGCCTCTCGTCAGGAGAAGGAGTAGGGGCTACTTGGTTCCATAGAGTATCGTCCTTGTGTCGTGGATATATATCGAACTAAGAACGAATAATCAATTTCACCGTATTCATGCCGCTCCGAAACATTACTTCAACATCATAGACGGTATAAATTTATTTCGTCTTTAATTTTAAACGCTTTGGCAACCGACCAACGGTGCTTGCTTTCACTGATACCTGTTCTGTGGGGCCTCATACGTTGCCCTACAATAGCGTGACAGACACTCTTGTCCGACATTTCTGCGTCCACCACCTCTACTAGAAGGACTTTTTGTAATCAAGAAACGTATTTCACGTCTAATTCAGTAGTGCTTCGTTATAAGTGTCACATTTCCTTTTCCCTATTTACTGTCTACTGAATTTTAAAATTACTAGTCGCTACCAACGTATTCCCGCCATTTTGCCGTTCTTAGCACTTTCTACCAAAGATTAAGTGTACTGGACTCGTGAGAACGCGAACAACAGAGTGTAATGCATCGTCTGGCGTACACAGGGTGCGGAAAACCAATCTGACGAAGACAGTATCAAATGAAGGAATCTGAGTAGAGAAAAACCACTATGCCAGCATGAAAACGGTGGTCAGTTTGAACATTTTCTATACATACTCATGTTAACTAAGTGGTGGCTCATTTTACACTAATTTTGACCTTTTTAAGATATATCCAAACAAGAAACATGGACATATGATTGTCCTCATTCCTGAACAAGTACTGTCTCCTTCGTCAACTAAATACGATACATGTGTTAGTGATGTTTTAAATTTATCTTGTTCCCATCGTGATGACTGGTTAGTCCAAACATTCTGGTTACGTATACATTTCCTGTAAATTACCTATCATTTTGAACAAGGACCTCCGTATGTCAGATTTCAATTACGTTCGTGCAGCGCTGAAAATATACATTTACAACTTTTAGTTGCCATACACACATTCCTATTTCATGCTCTCCTTCCGCCCTGCAATTTTGGTCAAATTGTTTCTCCACGCCTTGTATAACGGTGCTGGATGGCAAAACTAGCCCCTACAGCTCTGTATAAGTTATTCACTTCATACGTTCGTTACACGTATGTCACTGAATGACACCCAGCCAGGTTGTCCCCCAATGTTCCGCCACATCTCTGGAAAGCCAGCACGCGATCCACAAAATCACGAAACGAGTACCAGATTCGCATAGTGACACTGTACTGACTGTAAGCACATTCAGACATTAATCGAAAATGCAGATCATAGTAATGTAGAAGCTGAGTTTATCTTTCCGTTAATTCTCCGTCTACTGCAGTCCACAGAGCTCTGTCGCTGCATCAGCGGTCGATTGTTGCTGTTGGCGCCACAGAATGAAGGCAGTTACGTCCAGAGTTACTCCGGAGTAACTGGGATTCTGTAAAGCAATGAAAACAAAGAAGTAACGGACGGGGCCACTAGGAATCAAACAGTACGTTTCTGTTAGTTTAATGCGGTGACAATTTTGAACGATGAGCTTTGTGAAGCGATTGAGTTAACAGCAATTACACAAACCCAGGTTTTAAGTTGGGCCCTCCACAGACAAACTCACTAAAGTTATCGTCCTTACCAAGCTTCATGTCACACGCA